>NW_017691215.1:0-517 GCF_001879085.1 Nicotiana attenuata
AAAAAAAAAAATTTTTTTTTTTTTAAAAATTAGCCGTTGGAGCCCGTTAGGACCGCTAGGCCCAGTTGAACCGACCCAGGACTGCCTGCCGGTCCCGGGCTTAGCGGTCCCGGTCTCGTGGGCCTCGTGTACAAGACCGGCCCGTCACGGGCTTCCTACCCATTAAGGGACCGGCCCACCAGGACCGGCCCGCCGGGACCGTTTAGCCCGTTAGGACCGCGGGCCCGGTCCGGTCCCGGTCCCAGACCGGCCCACCAACAGCCTTAAGTGGGACCCTATGTTGGAAAGTAATCAGGTTATGCTTGCATCAACTAGAGAGTGGTGACCCTATGTTGGAAAATCACCAGGTTATGCTAGCATCAACTAGAGAGTGGTGATCCCATGTTGGAAAATCATCAGGTTATGCTGACATCAATTAGGGAGTGGGACCCTATGTTTGAAGGTCATCAGGTTATGTTGGCATCAACTAGGAAGTGGGACCCTATGTTGGAAAGTCATCATGTTATGCTAGCATCAA
>NW_017691215.1:3794-5615 GCF_001879085.1 Nicotiana attenuata
AGCCAATTAAGAGCCATTCTAACCTTTTCAATTTCTAAATTTAAAATTCTCATACCATCACCGACGATTAAATGGTAAATGTGACAAATACATCTCACATGGAAACAATTACTAAATGCAGGATTTAGTGTTGTTGTAAGTAAGCCTATAGCACTAGTGTTACTAGAAGCATTATCCATAGAAATTGCCATTATTTTATCTCTAATGCAAAAATATCTACAAATATCTGCAACGGTGTTAGCAATAAACTTACCTGTGTGACGTGAATTAATTATTCTATACGCAATAATGCGTTTTTGCATTATCCACTCCTCGTCTATCCAATGACTTGTAACAGTTAGATAATCACAGTCATTATTACTTCTACCAATATCAGTAGTAATAGAAATCCGATTAGTTATATGAGTAAATAAATACCGCAAATATTATCCATATTCATGTTTATATTTATAAATATCGCTCTTAACTGTTGCGCGAGGCCAACCTTTATAAGTAGGATTAAAAACTTTTCTAATATAATGCACAAAATTAGGGTTAGAAGGAAAAGTATATGGTAAGCACATAACAGTAACCATCTTTGCTAATTCTTCACGATCTTTATTAGGATCGTAATATAAAATACCACCGGTCACAGTGTTAATTCCTGGTTGAACTAGATTTGAACCTGTACTAGGGTTAACCGCAGTATCTACACTTGTCCCCTCTTGCTGCGCTTTCATTTGTAAATATTTAACTTTATCTCTAGGGTGTGTTTGTATGTGCCTAGCCAAACTACCCGTACCACTACGGTCTCCAGTATATTTATGCGCCAGCAATTTCCCACAAGTTTTACACCTAGCCTTATTTTGTTCTCTTACTTGAGTAAAAAAATTCCAAACTAATGATGTTTCTAGGCGTTTAGAAGGTTGTCTATTAAAAGTAGGGGTTTCTACAGGTGGGTCGGGCGGGGCATCAGTTGGGTTATTAACAGGACTAGTAGGTGAATCATCTAAATCCGGTTGGGTTTCATCTACATCCTCATTTTCCTCATCATTTTCTAAGATAGTTTGATTAGGATAAAGAGCATTCATAACTTCTTCATTTAATTGTTCACCTTGTGCAACATTATGGCAAAATTCACTATCGGAAAATTGAAAACAAGGGTTATCACTATCAAGAATAATAGGAGCAGCAGGAGGGGTAATAGGTCTGGGTCGGGGAGCCGGGGGAAGGGTAGTAGGTTGGAGACTACTTTCACCAATTTTAGCTTTTCCCTTACCACCAAACATTTTTTTCAAAGAAAATGCCATATTAATTACAATTATGCAAACTAAACACACAAAAATATATTCTTAAAAGTTAAGAGTTGGAACGAGTTTACCGAATTGCCGAACAACTTCTTGAAAATTGAAAATCGTTGAAGACTTGAAGACTTGAATACTTCAATTCACCAACTTCACAATTTTTCACGAAATTGCAATAATAAAATAAGCAATTATAGAAGAGAAATTAGATATAGATTGAGAGATATTGAGATAGATTGATGAATTGGTGAGTAAAAATGAAAGAACGAGGGGGTATTTATAGTTGAGAATTGGGGAAAAGTGTAATTATATAAAGTTTGGGGTTAAAATAAAGTTTGGGGGCCAAATGGCTATTTTTTAAAGTTCCAAACGGTTGAAAATTAAAGGCCAACGGCTAGATTTTAAAAGTCTGACCGTTGGCTATTTTTTAAAAAAAAAAAAATTTTTTTTTTTTAAAAATTAGCCGTTGGAGCCCGTTAGGACCGCTAGGCCCGGTTGAACCGGCCCAGGACCGCCTGCCGGTCCCGGGCTTAGCGGT
>NW_017691216.1:0-5615 GCF_001879085.1 Nicotiana attenuata
CCCCGAAAAAGGAAAAATAATGCTAGGTATTAGATAGGGTAACGTTCAGTCATTAGACAAGGAAAGGCAGAGCTTAGCCTTATGCAGATGGAGAGGCAATGCTTGGCCTCATGCAAAGAGGAGTAGACAATGCTTAGTCTCTTGCAATGGAAGGCTGTGCTTAGCCTTATGCAATATGAGGAGGCAAGGCTTAGCCTCATGCAAATAGGGGAGACAATGCTTAGTCTCCTGCAATGGAAGGCAGTTCTTAGCCTTATGCAAATAGGGAGGTAGGGCTTAGCCTCATGCAAGAATCGACTTAGTCTCATGCAGAGAGAAGGCAATGCTTAGCCTTATGCAAATAGGGAGGCAGGGCTTAGCCTCATGCAAGGATTGAGACAGGGCTTAGTCTCATGCAGAGAGAAGGCAGTGCTTAGCCTTATGCAATTGAGGAGGCAGAGCATAGCCTTATGCAAGGATTGAGACAAGGCTTAGTCTCATGCAGAGAGAAGGCAGTGCTTAGCCTTATGCAACTAGGGAGGCAAGGCTTAGCCTCATGCAAGATTTGAGACAGGGCTTAGTCTTATGAAGAGAGAAGGCAGTGCTTAGCCTTATGCAATTGAGGAGGCATGGCTTAGCCTCATGCAAGGATTGAGACAAGGCTTAGTCTCATGCAGAGAGAAGGCAGTGCTTAGCCTTATGCAAATAGGGAGGCAAGGCTTAGCCTCATGCAAGAATTCAGACAGAGCTTAGTCTCATGCAATGGACAAGTATCAAATAGGAGCAGAATTTTTCTTAGCTAGAGATATATTTGCGCATGGCGGTCTGGTTGTTATGAAGATAATGATTTTAAGGCACACGTACTTGTGGTTATTCCTTGTTCCTGCATCCAAAGAAAAATCATTTGTGGCGGAGGTTGGTTTGTGCCTTTGCCTGCTTGTTTTTCTTTGCTTTGCTGTGGAGATCCCGTTTGAGTTACCCTGGGTAACATCTGGCTACCATAGAAATAAGGTTTTCAAAAATATGCACTTATTTGATGAAATAGAGTTATTTTAGAAAACATAGTGGTATATAATATCAAGTAAATTAGATGAAATAACGACTGCGACACTTTTAGAGACATTGCGGCTTCTTTGCGTTCGAATTTTGAGGGTCCTCCTCAAAATTTTGCCCCAGTTACTTAACCGATTCTCTAACTGTCCTACATATGATGACGTCGGCTGGACTTGCTCCGGAATTTTAGGGGTCCTCCTCAAAATTCTGCCCCAGTTTCTGGTTCTAGGAAAATGAAGATTTTATTAAGATGTGACCGAACCCACAGGGCTGCCTACATATCCCCTCTTAAAGGGGAATCAGGTCAAGCGTAGTACAGTTACATCAGATGAAGGAATGTAAACAATCTAAACAAAGTATCTCTTGACTGCATCTGAATTGATAGGTTTTGGCCCTATTTCTCCGTCCATTTCTACAAGTATGAGTGCTCCTCCTGTTAGTACTCGATAAACCATGTAGGGCCCTTGCCAATTGGATGAAAACTTTCCTTTGGCTTCATCTTGATACGGGAAGATTCACTTCAACACCAGCTGCCCCGGTATGAATTGCCTTGGTTTGACCCTTTTGTTGAAGGATCTGAACATTCTGTTCTGATAAAGCTGACCATGACACACTGCATTTATCCTTTTTCTATCTATGAGGGCTAATTGCTCATAGCGGCTCCTTATCCATTCTGCATCACTGAGTTCGACTTCTTGTATGATCGTTAAAGAAGGAATTTCTACCTCGGCGGGAATGACAGCTTCGGTACCATAAACCAACAGATAAGGAGTTGCCCTAGTTGATGTGCGGACTGTGGTACAGTATCCCAATAAGGCGAATGGTAACTTCTCGTGCCATTTCTTGTGATTTTCTACCATTTTCCTCAGTATCTTCTTGATGTTCTTGTTGGCAGCTTCCACGGCTCCGTCCATTTGAGGCCTGTATGCTGTGGAGTTTTTGTGCTTGATTTTGAAAGTTTCACACATGGCTTTTATCAGATCACTGTTGAGATTGGCGGCATTATCAGTGATGATGGACTCGAGAACCCCGAATCGACAAACAATACAATCCCTGACAAAACCTGTGATGACTTTCTTGGTTACAACTTTGTAAGATGCAGCCTCTACCCATTTTGTGAAGTAATTGATGGCCACTAAAATGAACATGTGCCCGTTTGAAGCAGTGGGTTCGATCGGACCAATGACATCCATTCCCCAGGCAGCAAAAGGCCAAGGTGCACTTGTTGCGTTGAGTTAGTTCGGTGGCACTCCTATCATATCTGCATGTATCTGGCATTGGTGGCATTTCTGGACATACCAGATACAATCTGTTTCCATAGTCATCCAAAAGTATCCGGCCTTGAGCATCTTCTTAGCTAGAACAAAACCGTCCATATGTGGGCCGCAGGTTCCGGCATGTATTTCCTCGAGCAATTTGGAAGCTTCTTTGGCGTCAACACACCTTAATAGTCCTAGATCAAGTGTTCTTCTATACAAAATTCCTCCACTTTAGAAGAAATGATTGGACAGCTATGCAGTGTGCGTTTCTGAGTATGGTTCTCCTGCTCTGGGTATTCTCCTTTCGCCAAATATTCTTTGATGTCGTAGAACCATGGATTTTTGTCTGTTTCTTCTTCAACATGAGCACAATATGCTGGCTGACTATGGATCCTTACTGGAATGGGATCGATGAAATTCTTATCCGGATGCTGTATCATGGAAGACAAAGTAGCCAGTGCATCTGCGAACTCGTTCTGGATTCTTGGAACATGTTTGAATTCTATTTTCATGAACTTCTTCATTAGTTCTTGTGTATGGTAGTATCTAGGTGTATTTCATAGCCCATTCTCCTTGAACCTGATGTACCAGAAGATCCGAATCACCAATTACCTACAACTCTTGTATATTCATGTCGATGGCCAAGTTGAGCCCCATGATGCAAGCCTCATATTCTGCCATATTGTTGGTGCATGGAAACCTAAGCTTTGTGGATACCGGATAATGCTGACTTGTCTCTGACACCAAAACTGCTCCAATACCCACTCCTTTAAAGTTTGCCGCTCCGTCAAAAAACACTCTCTAACCGTCGTAGGCTTCAGCAATGTCCTCTCCTACGAATGACACTTCTTCATCAGGAAAGTACGTTTTTAGTGGTTCGTATTCTCCTCCTACAGGATTTTCGGCAAGATGGTCTGCCAACGCTTGTCCTTTGACTGCCTTCTGAGTTACATAGATGATATCAAACTCACTCAGCAATATTTGCCACTTGGCCAACTTCCCGGTAGGCATAGGCTTTCGAAAGATGTACTTCAGAGGTTCCATCCTTGATATGAGGTATGTGGTATAGGCACAGAAGTAATGCCTCAATTTTTGAGCTGTCCATGTCATAACAAGTGCGTTCTAGCAGAGAGTACCATGCTTCATAAGGTGTGAACTTCTTACTCAAGTAATATATGGCTTGCTACTTTCTTCCTGTCTCCTTATGTTGTCCCAAAACACAACCAAAAGCCCTATCTAGTACGGACAAATAGAGTAGCAAAGGTCTCCCAGGTTCCGGCGGGACTAGGACTGGTGGCATGGACAGGTATTCCTTAATTTTGTCAAAAGCCTTTTGACAATCTTCAGTCCAACTAGTCGCAGCATCCTTCTTCAGCATTTTGAAAATCGGTTCACATATCATTGTGGACTGTGCTATGAAGCGGATAATGTAATTGAGACGTCCCAGGAAACTCATTACGTCCTTCTTGTTCTTTAGTGGTGGTAATTCTTGGATAGCTTTAACCTTTGATGGGTCCAACTCGATTCCTCGGCGGCTGACGATGAATCCAAGAAATTTTCCGGCAGGAACCCCGAATGCACATTTTGTGGGGTTCAGTTTTAAATTGTACTTCCGTATCCGGTCAAAGAACTTCCTCAAGTATGCTATGTGATCCGTGGCTTTCTTGGATTTGATGATGACGTCGTCAACATATACCTCTATTTCCTTGTGTATCATATCATGGAAGATGGTTGTCATGGCTCTCATATAGGTGGCCCCAACATTCTTCAGACTGAATGGCATCATTTTGTAGCAGTATACCCCCCATGGTGTAATGAAAGCTGTTTTCTCTGTGTCTTCCTCGACCATCCAAATCTGATGATAACCCGCGAAGCAATCTACAAAGTATTGGAGTTCATGCTTAGCGCAATTGTCGATCAGAATATGTATATTTGGCAGTGGGAAATCGTCCTTGGGACNGAGTGAGCTGGAGCGCAGCCATCTTATCCACTGAACTAGCTAGAAGCTATCGCTTCGGGTCGAAGCACTAAAAGAAAAGGACCGGGAAACGCGGCGGCATAGGAACCACGGGACCCCCTACTAGTAAAGGGAAAATGGAAGTGCGCTCCTGCGCACCAGCTGAAAAGGCCCTTTCCCTTTTTAATAATATAAGGTAAGCTTTATAGCTCCAACCTAGTCAAGGGGCTTTGATGCCCTTTGTATAGGTTGGGTTGCTGGATACGGGATCCTCGTAGTAGGCTGGACCAAGATCCAGCCGAGAGAGGGCAGTCTTTAGAAACAACAGGTTGGGAAAGCAAGAGAACGCTTCGCGTTTTCTTATCTTCTTCCCGCCCTAGGAGTAGCACAAAAAGAGGGATTAGCATTATTGACCCAATGATAAAGCACTAACACCTTCCTCGTTGGGGCTCCGCGCACTGGGAAAAGGCTGACGCGACGGGAAACCGTCCCAAGGAGACAGGTTGAAATGTACGGGCGTAGGTCAGCGTCTCATCCTACAAATGATAGCCTTTGAAGGCCGCCCACGGGATGCACTGTACGGTAGTAGTTTATGTTAGCTGCTTTTTTTACTACAAAAACGATTCCTCCCCCAGCATAAAGTGGTCCGCCAACTGAACTTGCCTTGTTGTGATAGGGGTACCGCCTTTTCATTCGGCTCCTTCCTCTACTCCTATTTCGGCTTTTATACATGCTGCTGTCACCTTTCAAACCAAGCTCTTGGTGCCTGCTTTAGCTTGCCGGAGGCCGTCGGTTACGTCCGGAATAAGGACCGGTATGAATGGTATGAGCGGAAACCGCAGCGAAGGTTGCTCCTGTTTGAAAAACGATTAACTTCTGAATTCCTGCAAAACTTAAAACACGATGCGTGCAAATATATATGGATTACTACGAGATTTTAAACATGATGCAGATTCCCTTCGGACCATGAAGGTTGTCTTTGGACAGTAAGGATGGCGTCCTTAGACCATGACATCCCGGGCCATGAATCATGAGATAAAGGATTCGCATGCCATGAAATGGTGTTCTCGGGCCATGAGAATGGTGCCTCCAAACCATGACGCCTTTGAATAATGATGTGCGATATTGAGAGATCTTCAGGCCATGACATGGTTTCTTCAAGCTATGAGGATGATGCCTTCGGACTATGACGCCTTCGGACGGAGACATGGTGATGAATATGAGCAAAACAAGATAGAGCTTAGTCTTGTATAGGATCGGGACAAAGCTTAGCCCCGAAAAAGGAAAAATAATGCTAGGTATTAGATAGGGTAACGTTCAGTCATTAGACAAGGAAAGGCAGAGCTTAGCCTTATGCAGATGGAGAG
>NW_017691217.1:0-298 GCF_001879085.1 Nicotiana attenuata
TGGAGATGGTCGTAGCCTTTCATGCATTCGAGATGGCCGTAGCCTTTCATACATTGGAGGTGGCCATAGCCTTTCATACATTGGAGATGGCCGTAGCCTTTCATGCATTGGAGATGGCCGTAGCCTTTCATACATTGGAGGTGGCCGTAGCCTTTCATGCATTGGAGATGGCCGTAGCCTTTCATACATTGGAGATGGCCGTAGCCTTTCATACATTGGAGGTGGCCGTAGCCTTTCATACATTGGAGATGGCCGTAGCCTTTCATACATTGGAGATGGTCGTAGCCTTTCATACATT
>NW_017691217.1:5266-5615 GCF_001879085.1 Nicotiana attenuata
CCGTAGTCGAATCTAGGTCGACCGTTGGCGGCGATGGCCTTATCCATGATATAATTGATGGCCTTAGCCTTTCACACATTGGAGATGGTCGTAGCCTTTCATACATTGGAGATGGTCGTAGCCTTTCATGCATTGGAGATGGTCGTAGCCTTTCATACATTGGAGGTTGCCGTAGCCTTTCATACATTGGAGATGGTCGTAGCCTTTCATGCATTCGAGATGGCCGTAGCCTTTCATACATTGGAGGTGGCCATAGCCTTTCATACATTGGAGATGGCCGTAGCCTTTCATGCATTGGAGATGGCCGTAGCCTTTCATACATTGGAGGTGGCCGTAGCCTTTCATGCAT
>NW_017691218.1:0-298 GCF_001879085.1 Nicotiana attenuata
ATTAATTTCATACATATCGGCCTATAGCAACCATATAAGTCCATTCACTAATGTGGTTGTAGTCATATAACCTATGATAATTATATCGTTGTGATTCTTAATAATATCGACCGTTTATATAATAGTCGTTTATATTAATTTCATACATATCGGCCTATAACAACCATATAAGTCCATTCACTAATATAGTTGTAGTCATATAACCTATGCTAATTATATCGTTGTGATTTTTAGTAATCTTGACCGTTTATATAATAGCCGTTTATATTAATTTCATACATAATCGGACATTATAGGA
>NW_017691218.1:4825-5615 GCF_001879085.1 Nicotiana attenuata
GGTCGATGCTCAGGAGGCTGACCTCTCCACTGAACACGAACAGAAGGAAAACTCTTGGATCTCAACTGACGAATCTGCCGGTCTAGATAGCTACCGGCTCCTCCTCATAGGATAAGTCCTTGTCCAACTGGACAGTACTGAAACTCTAACACGTGGGTAGGATCGCCGTGATACCTCCGAAGCATGGATACATGGAAAACTGGATGCACGGCTGATAAGCTGGGCGGCAACGCAAGTCTATAAGACACCTCTCCCACTCGATCAAGAATCTCAAACGGGCCAATGTACCTAGGGCTAAGCTTGCCCTTCTTCCCAAATCTCATCACGCCCTTCATAGGCTACACTCGGAGCAATACCCGCTCACCAACCATGAAAGCTACATCTCGAACCTTACGGTCTGCATAACTCTTCTGCCTAGACTGAGCTGAACGAAGCCTCTCCTGAATGATCTTGACCTTGTCCAAGGCCTCCTGAACCAAATCCGTACCTATCAATCGAGTCTCTCCCGGCTCAAACCATCCAACCGGAGACCGACATCGCCCACCATATAAAGCCTCATAAGGAGCCATCTGGATGCTCGACTGATAGCTGTTGTTGTAAGCAAACTCCGCCAAAGGCAAGAACTGATCTCATGAACCTCCAAAATCAATAACACAAGCTCGGAGCATATCCTCCAAAATCTGAATAGTCCGCTCGGACTGACTGTCCGTCTGGGGATGAAATGCGGTGCTCAAATCTACCCGTGTGCCCAACTCTCGCTGAACTGCTCTCCAGAAGCGTGAGGTAAACT
>NW_017691219.1:0-720 GCF_001879085.1 Nicotiana attenuata
GAATGCAAAGAACAACCATTTACCTTCAAAATGCACTACGCAATCTCGACTACCATTCCGCGAATGCGAAGAAGAAAACCAGACATCAGGAATCAGCAATGCCAAAGCATGGAGAAATGAACCAAAACCCATCAGATACCCATCTGAAACACACCCGAGACCCGCGAGACACCGTCCAATACTTACCACTCCCAAAACATAACACTGACTTAATCAAAGCCTCAAATCATGGCCCTCATGTAGGTGGCCCCTGCATTCTTCAGGCCGAACGGCATGATTTTGTAACAATACATTCCCACGGCGTAATGAAAGCTGTTTTCTCAGCATCTTCTTCATCCATCCAGATCTGATGGTAACCGGCGAAACAATCCACGAATGACCGCGGTTCATGCTTGGCGCAATTGTCAATCAGGATGTGAATGTTTGGCAAAGGGAAGTCATCTTTTGGACTGGCCCGGTTGAGATCCTAGTAGTCGACACAGACTCTGACCTTTCCGTCCTTCTTTGGCACTGTCACTATGATGGCTAACCATGTCGGGTATTCTACTACCCTTAGAACCTTAGCTTTAACTTGCTTAGTGACTTCTTCCTTGATTTTCAAACTCATATCAGGCTTGAATTTTCTGAGCTTTTGCTTTACCGGCGGACATGTCGGATCAGTTGGCAGTTTGTGAGCCACAATAGATGTACTCAGACCAGTCATGTCATCATATGACCAGG
>NW_017691219.1:5058-5615 GCF_001879085.1 Nicotiana attenuata
CTACATTAGGTTTAAGTTTGACATCGTACCTAATGTATAGTAATTCACTGTGATACTACCCGAGTACTCTCACCTACAACATACTCATTATGTCTGTCTACTAATTCTCACTTCATCACACACACACACATTCACTCAGCACTATACGGGCGCCTCGCATACATGCCCTTCACCAAAGCACGTGTATGTATATCATTATGCCTGCGCTCATTGCTGGTATGTCAAACTTCGGAGGGGCGAATCTGGCCCAAGCGCTAATCAAAATCCAATATGGCCTAGTGTTGTATACAGCCCAATCCACCCTAAAAATAAAGCCAATAAGGCATGTTGCGGCATGCAACCCGATATAAAAGAATAATAAAATAATAATAAAGCCAATATGGCCTGCTGAGGCGTGCAGCCCGATCCACAAACAACACTCTCAACACGGCTCTAAGGCCCACCTCTGTCAACAACCTCTCAAGTATTAAAGGCTCACAATCTCATACCATTCATCTCAATAACACCACATATGGAGAAACAATGATAATTTGTGATGTAAGAATGAATGATGAACA
>NW_017691220.1:0-364 GCF_001879085.1 Nicotiana attenuata
TCAACTTAGGGGTTGGAGCCCTAATGTTGGCCAAAAGACGACTAGGGAATGGAGGCCCTGTGTCTAAAAAATCTCAACTCAGGGGTTGGAGCCCTAATGTTGGCAAAAGGCGACTAGGGAATGGAGGCCCTATGTCTGGAAAGGCACAACTCAGGGATTGGAGCCCTAATGTTGGCAAAAGGCGACTAGGGAATGGAGGCCCTATGTCTAAAAGGTTCAAATCAGGGATTGGAGCTCTAATGTTGGCAAAAGGCGACTAGGGAATGGATGCCCTATGTCTAAAAGGCAAAACTCAGGGATTGGAGCTCTAATGTTGGCAAAAGGCGACTAGGGAATGGAGGCCCTATGTCTAAAAAGGCACAAC
>NW_017691220.1:5359-5615 GCF_001879085.1 Nicotiana attenuata
GTCTAAAAAGGCTCAACTCAGGGATTGGAGCCCTAATGTTGGCAAAAGGCGACTAGGGAAAGGAGGCCCTATGTCTAAAAAGGCTCAACTCAGGGATTGGAGCCCTAATGTTGGCAAAAGGCGACTAAGGAATAGAGGCCCTACGTCTGGAAAGGCACAACTCAGGGATTGGAGCCCTAATGTTGGCAAAAGGCGACTAAGGAATGGAGGCCCTATGTCTAAAAGGTTCAAATCAGGGATTGGAGCTCTAATGTTG
>NW_017691221.1:0-2064 GCF_001879085.1 Nicotiana attenuata
CTCTTCCTTCATTCTTTTGGCATGATCTAAAAGTGAAACGAACATAAACGATATGCTATTTCATAATGAATCTACTCCTAGCAACTAAGGTTGTCCATGTTATTCTTTCCTTAAAAAGTTATTCCAAGAAAGTATATATGATCCTTGAGTCCTAGTGAAGTTCATATTGATGGTATGATGTCCATAATATTAGTCGATGGTGCAATGACCTTATGTCACTCCAAAAGGTTTAGAACGTGACTCCATGAGTCCAGCATGCATTATATATGTATCTACTTTACTCTACCGAGCCGCACTATAGTCGGCCGGGTATGGCACCTATTGTGCAACCACTGATCAGTTGGGTTTACCGAGCTCCACGTGGCCGGGTATGATTCTACCGAGCCTTATGATGGCCGGGTACGTTTTTACCGAGTCCTCTTTGAGGCCGGGTATGATATGATGATGATGATGCCCACAGAGGCGTATGTTTTTAAAAGCTTATGTATATATATGTATTATGCATTTCATGTCAGTAGCCCCCACATGCACTCAGATGTTACAGGTTGTATCTCCTCTATCTCTCTTTACGTTACTGATCTTGTTTATGCTTTCCTACCTTACATACTCGGTACTTTATTCGTACTGACGTCCCTTTTGCCTGGGGACGCTGCGTTTCATGCCCACAGGTCCCGATAGACAGGTTGATATTCCTCCTAGTAGGCTATCAGCTCAGCGAAGGTGTTGGTGCACTCCACTTGCTCCGGAGTTGCCTATTTGGTCAGTATGCTTTGGATATGTATTGATTGGTATAGCGGGGCCCTGTCCCGACCTTTATAATTTTATGTACTCTTAGAGGCTTGTAGACAGATGTCAGGTGTATGGATACTTGTATGGCCTTGTCGGCCTATGTTTTAAGTTTACAAATGGTCATGTCGGCCTTATAGGCCCGTATGTCACATGTATAAGTTTGTATATCATGCTGGGTCATCATACGTTAAGTATTCCCTTATGTTTTATTCTTGTTATCTCATGAAGGGTTTTCTAGCTCATTTACCCATGATAGTATGATAAGAAAGATATGTTACGTTGGTACTCGGTTGAGTAAGGCACCGGGTGCCCGTCGCGGCCCTTCGGTTTGGGTCGTGACAGGGTTCATATGAAAGCTCAGGTATGTTTTCTATACTCTGCACAATTAGAAAGATTAATATTTCAATCATGAGCAGAAGTCCTATACTTATCAAATTCCTAGAAAATTCTATCTGTTAGCATTGAATCGGTTCCGTCCATCTAGAATTCTAAACCGTAATATTTGCCTAATATCTAGGGAAACAAAATCGATCATTAAAATTCTGGAATTTCAGTTTGATTAGACTTCAATTTGACCCCTGCAAAAAGCTGTCGTTACTTATTAAATGTCTAATTCTCTTTAAATACACACCATTTCTCCAGTCTTCATCATAATTCCTAAACCGTCAAAAACTCTTCTTCACTTCTAATTGTCCTCTTCTCCAAAGTTCCCAAACTCTTTCAAGAAATCGACAATCATGTCTAACCCTCAAAACAACCCTGGATCTCCTCCACCACCATCTCCCTCAAATTCATCTTCATCTACTCCCCCCAGTGTATCTCCAAAACCTAGACTACGAAGGCAGAAAATGCTTGCTCGTAAGACTGTAGCATCTGGGGCTTTGAGAAAGGCTTTAAATGAAAGGTTGAAAGCAAGCCAAATGAAGCAAAGCCAAGCTCCATATTCCGACTCCATCTCTGAGTCTGAATCCTATCAATCAGCGACTGAGGGGGACGGACATGGGTCTTCTAACTCTGAGAAGACTCAAGAATCCCCTACTGAGGTAAGTTCATCTATGATTGAAAACTTAGAGACTAGGTTTGTTCTGGTTGGTCCCATTAGGGATGTTGAAGTGCCTGAGATACGTAGGAGTGGAGGTAAAAGAACTTTTGAAAAGAAAAGAAGAGAGAGGTACGATGTGGTAGAGAGAGGGAAAGTGGAAGGTAGGCGAGTCGTGTAGTATAGTGGTGTTGGTCGACAAGAGAGATTAGAAGAGAGTGGCATGAAGTCAGGGG
>NW_017691221.1:3125-5614 GCF_001879085.1 Nicotiana attenuata
ATATGTATATATGAGAATGGACCAACGAGTAATTAGTAGTTGATTCAGGAAGAGCCCGGTTATGGCTAGACATGAAGTCACAAATAAATGAATAGATCATGCAAGATAAATGTAGTGAACCGCAGCATAGGGAATTCAGTCTCGTAGATACGAGATTGCAATCATCTGAAAATTTTCAGATAGGAGTTGAGACCGTTAAAGGTACCATTTAAGTTTTATGAAAATAAGAGAGAGTGCCAATAAGGAGACAATTAAAATTTGAGATTAAAAGTAACCCTACGAGCACAAGGGCATGAAGTTATGTAACTAAGGATTATTATAGGCAAGTAAGAACAACGAAAATTTCCTTCAGGTGTACGATATAACAAGCTCGCAACTTTACAAGAGCCAGAAGGTCTCTCTAAGTACTACAACGAAAGATTAGTTGAGGAAATAAGGAAGAAGGTTTCCACCTAAGCATAGTGAGCTAAAGAGTAAATGATCTTATAACAACAGCCTTGCTACAATATTGTATACACTCCATAAGAAAGTGGCACCTATCGTGGCTAATGAATGGAAAAAAAAAATCAAAGGAGATGTTTGAGATCATATGAGGTACAGGAAATTACAGTATTCGTGGGCAATATGACAAGCCAATTATTCATGCAACAAGTGATAGAACGACCACGAAAAGTAATTGCTTACATTTAAGGACAACTGAGAAGGCACAAAAGGAAATTTACGATTCTAGCAAGTTAAAGGAAGGTTGCGAGTAGTATAAATAGATCGGTGTAGGTCCTAAGGTGAAGCATTGTAGAGCAACAAGGTTTTAGGTAGATAGGAGTAAGGATATGAAAAGGTGAGTGAGAAGGTGACGAGAATATGTATGTCCTCGGGATTAAATCCATCAAAACAAGGGAGCTGATGATTTCCATATGTAATAAAAATCTCGGTACAGCCTGAATGAACACAGAGGAGTCTAAGACTAGGAGCAATTAGAAGAGACGAAATGCTGCACCGTTAGTAGAATAAGGGTGTAATTGTGATAGATAAAAGGATGACATTTAGGCCTTTGATTGAGGAATAATTTAAAGAAAAGGAATTTTATGAATTGCACGGGATTGGAATACCCCCATAAGATGAATCATGTTAGGATGCTACGAAATACGGTTATTGAGGTATAGTATCGTCCCAAGGTGGATCGGGCAAATCCCTTCAGATGTTCCCCGATAAGATGTGAGCCCTAGTGACAGTGTATTACGTAAGAGGTTGCAAGTTATCAGTGATAGATTATAGATCAACATTAAGGTGAATAAACAATAGATGGGTACAAGTTCCAAAGTACGAGATGAGATTTATTTGTTATTCTTAAGATGAATAATAATGAGGAAGCACTAAAGGACTTAGATTTATACACATAGGATAAGCAGCGAGAGAGTAACCTGGAGTTGGGTAGCAAACCTCGATAATAATAAACCGAAGTAAGTTTTATGGTATAGTATAACCTACCTAGATGTAGTAAATCCATAAGGATAGATATACAAGGCTATGAAACAAGAGATAACAATAGTCTTAAGTTCGATAAAGTACCAAGCGAAAGATATCAGTACACCTATAGATGCCTAGAGGGACAACTTGTCATAATTCTGTATATGTTCATAAAGTGAGGCTTAGAGATTTGCTAAAAGATGGAGGAAAAAGGGAAGACGAGTCGCTAGGCACTCATACAATGACAGAGTCGTACATACTGCATGCCATAAGGTAGCAAATGTTACGATGTTGGAAAAAAAAATTCCGACCACAGGTCGTGGTATGAGAAAGAAGCCTAAAGGTGGGAATACCCTGGCCGTTGGATTTATTTACAGAACAGTTTCCTCGATATCAAGGACAATATTAAGGAATTCTTAAGAGCTACAGGTTATGAGACTGATAAGCGCATTAATCAACATTCGAGGACGAATGTTCCAAAGGGGGGAATGATGTTACACCCCGTGTTATCGTATGTAAGAGTACGTCATAAGTCAATTAATGTGAGCTCAGAAAGGGAATCATCTTTTAAAAGTTTACAAAGTTAGTTAATCATGTTACCTTGGAGGTTACAAATATTTAAGATCATGAATAACAAGTACCAAAAGGGTTGG
Organism: Nicotiana attenuata; assembly: GCF_001879085.1. Classification (NCBI taxonomy): domain Eukaryota; kingdom Viridiplantae; phylum Streptophyta; class Magnoliopsida; order Solanales; family Solanaceae; genus Nicotiana; species Nicotiana attenuata. The sequence continues at coordinate 5,246 of NW_017691221.1, forward strand.
AAAGCTTAGTCGCTAAACGAATTGAAGAAAATAAGTTTTGTCAAAAAATCGACAAGTTTGGAATGTTATAACATATTATTTTGGGGTGAGACTAGGGTGATTAACATGATGAGGAGGTTAATTTATGAGTTATTGTAGTCGTATGATAGTCGTGTGTTATGTTTTTAAGTCAAACGAGTTATGGAACAAAAGTTGGCAAAGGTCATCACAAGTTGCATTCATAATGTGCTGAAATTTAGGTCAAATGTAGATGCACTTCTCCCAATATACTTGGAATCAATGAATGATCTACATATCAAATTGAAGACCTACGAGTCTAATTTCCAACGCATTAAACCGTTCGTCAATACGACATCGGAATTCGTGTTT
>NW_017691222.1:0-628 GCF_001879085.1 Nicotiana attenuata
AGTGTATCTCTTCAAGGAGATGCAAGAGAAGAGGCATGTGCTCAACTGCCCTCTAGCACTATACAAGTGCTCGATGGATATCAGGCCACCCCAAGATCCAACAGTGGGCAATAGAGCCATGATCCTAGTTCCATCACTAAGAAGGAACCATGTCTTTCTGGGAGGGGTGAGGGAGAATGGGGGCGCAGCAAACATGAACCTAAACCAATCCATGAACCGGCCAACTAACTTCATTATCTGGAATATAAAGGGGGGGATAATGACAACTTTAGGAGAAATATTAGGGAAATGATAGACACCCACAGGCCATGCATGGTGACTTTATTGGAAACTAGGATGATAAATCATGACCAAATACTAAATGACTTTGGCTTCTCGGAGATGATAGAAGTGCAACAGAAGGTCAGTTAGGTGGCATGGTAGTAATGTGAAATCATAAAGTGGTCGTTGTCCACAACTTCATCCGTAGGAACCAAGAGATTCATGCAACAATTGAGGTACTTCCTATACGTAAATTGGTTATCTTTTTCTATATATGCTAGTACTGATTGTCACTATAAAAACTATTAATGTGGGAAAACCTAGAAAACTAATTTATAAAAATTATTAATAAAGGTCCCATAGGATA
>NW_017691222.1:4777-5614 GCF_001879085.1 Nicotiana attenuata
AAATCTCCCTATAAATCAAACCCTTGGCCACTCAGAGGACATGCAAATTAAAGTCCCAATCATTGCCCCAGCCACCAATCTCCCTCTTACCACTGAAAATACTAATCCCACGCCTGTCAATAGCCCTTTAAATATTCAACAATCTTTAATAAGTGCCAAGAATTCCCTCTACTCTAAGGAGAAGACACAGACTCATCCAAATCCTAAGAAAATACAGAGCTCAAATAATGGAAAACCTACCTCCATTCCCCCCACAACCAGAGAATCCCCAAATTATCTATGTCCAACCTCCACAGGCTCAGGACTACCAGCCTCTCTCGTGGATGGAAATGGGCATAATGGGACATGCAGTCTCATTTACCATCCAAGTCAATGGCCAAGAGACGATAGTAATTCTCCAAAACACTCAATACATAGCACGGTTGATAACCGAGAGAATGAGGCTTGCAATGAACAACTACTTGAACCAAGTTTGGTTCAACAACATCCTACACCCACTAGCACCATCATTGAACCCACACATGGTGCATGCAATGAGAAACCAGTGGAACATGCCACCACATTTCAACCCAATACAACCCGAGAACATTCTCCTAGACATGCCCTTCTTCCCATCAGAAATGCTAACCCAACCAAACCCTACTCTTCATGCCATGAGAGAGCACTCAACAAGTTCAGGGACAAACAATAAATCAAAGGAACCAACAATCACCACCACCACACCCCCACCTGTCGAACTAACTAACGAAACCGAACCGAAGTACTAACGTAAAGGTAAAGGAACGCGTACGTACTAGGTAGGGGAAGGGAAGTAAGGTAAGGGAAACCCGTAACCCT
>NW_017691223.1:0-5614 GCF_001879085.1 Nicotiana attenuata
AAGGCTCAGCTGAAGGTAGTGGGGAATACTCCACCTCTCCCACAGCTTCATTATCTGGAGAGGGTGCAGTAGGAGGCAATGAGGAAGTAGGAGGAGAAAAAGAAGTAGGAGAAGGAGGTGAACCACATGTGGGGGGTATTGCTAGAACCAGGAAGCCGGAGGTGTGGCAAGACCGGTTCGTCAGTGAAGTAGCATACCATAAATTCCGGGAATGGTGGCCGGTGAGGAAGTTGATCCCGGAGAGGAGTTTCATAGATAGAGACTTGCTACCTCACAACCCCAATGTGAGGAGGCAGTTTAGGGAAAGAATTGGCTGGGAGTACTTTTTGTCTGACTGTGTAGATGCCAATGAGCACTTGGTCAAAGAATTCTACGCCAACGTTGCCCATATCAAAAAGGGTACAAAGGTGACCAAGGTGCGGAACTTGAAGGTGTTGTTTGATGGGAAGACGATCAACGATTACCTTGGCTTTGATGAGGAGGATGAGTCCCTATACATGGCAAAGATGGAAATGGGTGAGGAGGTTCGTCCATGGTTGGCACAGTACCTGGCAATCCTGGGTACCACCCCGACTGGTTGACTGCGGGCATCAAGATTTTGAGGCATAGTTTGAACTTTGAGGCAAGGGGGTGGGAGACATTTGTATGCAGCAGGTTGGACCCCACGACTCATGACAACTCCCTACCTCTTCACCGGGCAGTTTTGGTGGCTTCGATCATGGTGGGGTACCCAATCAATGTGGGGAATGTGATGTCGAGAATAATTACAATTGTGGGTGCTGAGCATGACAGAAACTACCCGTTCCCCAGTTTTCTCACTATGTACTTCCGGGATTGTGGAAAAGAGGCCCTTCGACATCAAAGTCAAAGCGAAGGACCCATTTTCTTGGTACAGCATGCAGGGGGATGATAACCCCAAGAGCAAGGACCCGGAGATTCCATCTTCCCGTACACATCCAATAACTGCCCACCGACTGAGCCAGGCTCTTCTTAGTATAAACAACTGGATGTAGACTGCGTCATCCAAGTTGTCCATTCTCACTACCACGGTAGAGGCTCAGTCGGCACCTCCACCCCCACAGGTTCCCCAGTCGATAGAGGATGCTCTCAAAGAAATTTTAGACACCCAGAAGGAAATCCTCGACACTCAGAAGGTGTTTACTGATGCAGTTGCTTCACATAGCAAGGCTCTTAAGGAGCTTGCTAGGGAGCACAAGAAGCTGAGGAAAACACGGGCCTCCAAGGAGCCCGTGAAGGAATCGAGGGCTGATGTTGACAGACTGAAGGAAGATCAACTGCCTTTAGATTTACTGCTCCAGGACCCAGTACCAGCAGTTCATCCCCAGCCGGAGCAGTCACAGAGGCCTCCCAAGAGGAAGAGGATGATTCCCAGAGCGGATGATGCAGTCATCCAGTTGGCCGACCCACCAGAGGCTTCCTCCAGTCAGCCACAGGATGCACCTCAGGAGCCTGTCCAGGTCCAGGTCCAGGCCCAGGTTCTAGCAGTAGAGCAGCAGGCCACAGGGAACCAGTCTGAGGTTTCCGAGCACAGTGAGGACCCCGGTACCACTCAGGAGCCCATGCAGACAGACAGGCCATAGGGAGTCCCTTTATCCTTTTTCCTTTCTCTTTTGATGCTTTATTTTGTTTAGTTGGCATTGGGGACAATGCCAGCTTTCATTTGAGGGGGTAGGCCCTACATTTGGATTCATTCGGATGATTGTATATATTTGATACTTTTTATGCTTTCTTTATTTTTCATCTTTGGTTTGTATATATTTTTAATATTTCGCTACATTTCTCACACTTTTAGTTTACTTTGGGTCTATATATAAAGTTATGTTACATTGTATATATTCATCTCATCTATTGTATATTCGACAAATCCCCTCTTGTATATACTCATTTTACTTTCCGCAAATTTTCATTCTTAGCTTCTTATTTGTGTTCCGTAGCTTCTTTTTTTGAACGTTTGCAATAAGCCTTTGGTTTTCTTAATGCCACGGTTCTTTCCAAAGGTGGAGTTTGTGTGAACCGGGTGGCTCTTCCCAATGATAGATGGCGTGACAACCTTCTTAAGGGTTTGAGTCCGTTTTTCTTTTTGTTTTTAGTAGTTAGTAGTTAAGGGTGCCTCAAGCAAAGCTTCACTTGGGCCTAGCACATTTGCCTTTGATCTTATGGTCAAAAATAACTTATTGTGTTTAGGATGGTGAAAGTCGTGACCTTGAGACTCTTGTGTTGACCGATAATCATCAAGTGGTTTTTCGGGACCATTGTGTGCTCAAATCTTATCTAAGGTCGTTGTGGGCCCCCGACTCTGTGTCTTTAGCAATCTCATAGCTTGTGTGGTGAGTAATCGCATTGCAAGTCCAAGTCCCGAGCCATTGGTCTAGAACTTGACCTGAATGTTTGTTGAGGTGAAATCCTAAGTGAATTTTGACTTGAGAAATGATTATAGGCTCTCCTTGGTCCAAATGATAGTTGAACACATCCATAACCTACCAATGATAAGATCCCTAGTCAACCCTTTTGAGCCTTAGACCTTTTTCCTTCAAGAACCATGATACAAGCTTATAGCCGTTCTAAATGGTACCCTCTCTTGGCACCCGATCTTTCCTTTAGCACATGGCAAAAGTATAAGTTTGGGGGGAGAGACGAGGATTGCAACAAAGTGGTAAAAAGTCACAAAAATGAAAAAAAGGAATGGCAATGAAAAAGAAAGAAAGAAAAGCAAAAAGACAAAAAGAATGTTCAATGTGAAAAAGAATAAAAAGGGACTCAAGAAAAGCAAATAATGAAAGGTGTGGAAAGTTGAAAGAGGAGAAAAGGTTTGAAATGTATAAGAAAGAGTGACAGTGTGTCTCTCTAACCCATTAGAAAGAAGTGAAATGACTCAAAGAGTCAAGTAAAAGTGCGCCAAACGAAACAAAAAGAAGTGCTTAAGGGAAGATGGAACCTACTTAGACCAAACATTTCCTACCCTGAACCAAAAGCCTTCACAATGTCTCCATAAAAGCCCTATATGATCTTGAGTTGAATGGAGCTTACATTAGTGGATACTCACATAAGGGGCAAGCATATGGTACCTAGAGCCGTACTTGTGACTTTTTCTTTGAGAGTGATGAGTGAATTTCCATTAACCTCGCTATGAGTGCCACTATTCTAAAGGTGAGGTTTGCTTAGGGAGAACCGAGGATGTGTGAGTTTGGGTTCCACAATGACCGAAGTAATAGAAAAGAGTTCTTTGATGTGTTGAGTCAATTCTTGATGCTCTTGTGTCACACTTAGGGGTCGTTTGGTTGCCGGTTAGAGTTATGCAGGTATTAGTTATATATGTATTAGTTATGCAGGGATTAGTTATGCAGGGATAAGTAATGCAGGGATTAGTTATGCAGGTATTAGTTATGCAGAGATTATTTTTTTGAATGTTTGGTTTGTTGTATTAGAAATTGATATACATTATATAAATTTTAAGTAAATGCTTGTTTACAACTATACCCCTGGCCTTCTTTTGCATTGTTTTTTCTCTCTTTCCATTTATGTAGGAAACAATTTAGTTAGGAACTTTGGATGTTACTTTCACTTCTTCGTCATACTACTGAACTATGTGAAGTTTAGACATATTTGATTTTCACTTCTTAGTTTTGGTATTTCCATTTTCTAGTGGCTTCTCCAGTTTACTTTTGCTAGTTTGTTCTTTAAAAATGAGAGAAGACAAGGTATATAGTTGGCAAGTGAAAGCAAGTGAAACCTGTTGACGGGTTGGCAGAGAAATAAGGAAGCCTTATGTGTAAAGTGATAGGGGTAAATTTATCATTTCAGTATTTTATCCATGTATTACTAATACATGTATTAGTTATTCCATCTTCTACCCTGCATAAAATAATACACAGATTGACTCATAACTTATACATGTATTATTTATTCATAATTGAAAAATGTCAACCAAACATGGTATTAGTTATGCAGAATTTTATACAAAATAACGATTGCCTACCAAACATGGTATAAGTTATGTTACCCCTTATACATGAATAACCTTTCTTCTAACCAGCTACCAAACGACCTCTTATTGAATTAGCTAAATAAGATCAACAATTATCATCTTCGGGAACTCACATTTTTCTTTAATTAACCATTATTTTATAATTCAAAAACAATATTTTAACATAATATTTATGTGCATTTTTAAAATTATATACTTACTGAGATAGGGTACACGCGCAACGCGCATACCTAAATACTAGTTTAACTCAAAACAGTCTAGTAATTTTTGAAAACCATCATTGGAAAGTATCTTCGTATCCATTTTCTACGGTTGGACTTCATTTTCTTTCCTTTACTCGTTTGAGAAATGATGGCATGTCAGTTGTATAAATAATCTTTGTTTACCAAAAAAAAAAAATGTATAAATAATCTTTACGTAAATAGCCGGTTATATTCATTATTTACTTTTTTAGTTATATACATAGTTTATACATTGATTATACATAGTTATACACATATAATCCATCAATTACACGTATATTGTACCTGGACCAGTTATTTTTAGTTTAAGTGATTGGATGAACGGTTATTAGGGTTAATTCTTCATAATTAATTTTGACAAATTCAAAGTGTGGGCTACTAGAAGAAGAAAAGGAAAAACGATACTGTATAACCGCTATAAAAATAATAGGCAAAAAAATATTAAATTTTTTATATATATATATATATACATTTTATATGTTATATATAAAATTATACATATTTTATATACTTTTTCGGCTGTCAGATATAAATAGTTTCTGCCACATGCTAAAAGTGATAATACTTTAAGAGAAAAGCTCAATGAAGCCCAAAGATGATTCTCTAGGCCTAATGCAAATGGTCCAGTCAAAGTATGTCCATCCATACTAGAGTCAATCCAAGCCCAATTTCAGTAAAACAAAACATGTGGATAATAAAATATAGAGATTTTTCTCAATATTCTAAAGTCTCAACATGGGTTGATAGTTCCTAGAAGTCAGAAAGTAATAAGTCTCTAACATATAAATATAAATAATAGATACGATCATCCTTAATTAGAGGTCTTTTTTGAGTCGTTGGACTAAAGAACTATTATTAGAAAGTATTTTATCCTTTTTAGTAGGCCTATTCAACGTAAATCTAAATTAGTAAATCACTAATTATTGGATATCAAATGAGTTTAAAAAATAATAGTCTAGAAACTAAATGAATATAATTATTTAGAAAGAAAATTTCAAAAAATTATAATCCATCAAGATATTGACCATTTTTTTTTACTACTACTTGTTTATAAATCCTTTGATGTTCTTTTTTATTTGTTTTGAGATTATTTACATGATGTATGTATTTGAATTTTGTTATTCATTTCATTTTTAACAGATACATTATTTTATATTTGTCAAATATAATAAATATATTAAAAATAACATCGAAAGTAAATCACTAATCCAATAGTAGTTCAATTTGAACCAGATAACTTTATCATTTATAAAATGATTTTTTTTCAAATTTGGCAAGTCATTCATATATTTGCTTGGACATTAAGAATTTAGCATAAAATTAATTTCACATGTGTAAATTTTTTGAGAAAAATAAATAAAGCCAT
>NW_017691224.1:0-739 GCF_001879085.1 Nicotiana attenuata
GTTAATCGGGGGATCGGGGCGTAAATTCCAAAAACGACCGGACCGGTCGGTACATCCTCCTACACTTAAACATTCGTTCGTCCTCGAACGAGCATAGAGAGCATACCTGAAGAAGTGAAGAGATGAGGTACTGGCTGCGCATTTCCTGCTCGGTCTCCTAAGTCGCCTCCTCGGCCGGCTGACCCCGCCACTGGACCTTTACTGAAGCTATGTTCTTTGACCTCAACTTCCTGATCTGCCTGTCCAAAATAGCCACTGGCTCCTCAACATAGGATAGATCCCTGTCCAACTGGACTGAACTGAAATCCAACACGTGCGACGGATCACCGTGATACCTCCGGAGCATCGAAACATGAAATATCGGATGAACTCCGGCCAAGCTGGGAGGTAAGGCAAGCTCATAAGCAACCTCCCCAACTCGCCTCAAGATCTCAAAAGGGCCAATAAACCTCGTACTCAGCTTCCCTTCCTTTCCAAACCTCATGACGCCCTTCATAGGCGAGACCCGAAGCAGAACCCGCTCACCAACCATATATGAAACATCACGAACCTTCCTGTCTGCGTAACTCTTCTGTCTAGACTGGGCTGTACGGAGTCTATCCTGAATCGTCTTAACCTTCTCCAATGCATCCTGAACCAACTCTGTGCCCAATAGCCTGGCCTCACTCGGCTCAAACCAACCCACCGGAGATCTACACCTCCTACCATATAAAGCCTCATACGGAGCCATCTGAATGCT
>NW_017691224.1:4881-5614 GCF_001879085.1 Nicotiana attenuata
CTTCTGCGGTTCCCAAGCCGCAGAAGCGAAAATACCAGAAGATGAAAAGAACCAGCTGCTGCAACACTTCAAAAAAGCTCCCCGTTAACCACCCGAAATCATCCCGAGGCCCCCGGGACCTCAACCAAAAGCACCAATACCACCTAATACCTTATTCAAACTTGTACCAATCCTTAAAACACCTAAAACAACACCGGAAGTCCGATTAAATCAAAGATTCAAGCCTAAGAACTTCAAATTCCAACAAAACACACTTTCGATCAAAAACCAAACCAAACCTCGCCCGAATGACCTGAAATTTTGCACACACATCCCAAATGACATGACGGAGCTACTGCAACTTCCGGAATTCCAATCCGACCCTCGGATCAAAAACTCACTATCGGACTGGAAACTTCAAAAATTCAAACTTCGGCATTTCAAGCCTAAATGAGCTACGAGCCTCCAAAATACATTCCGAACACGCTCCCAACCCAGAAATCACCTAACGGAGCTAACAGAACCATCGGATTTCCATTCCGAGGTCGTCTTCACACTGTTCCGATTACGGACCATTTTTCAATTCTTAAGCTCTCATTTAGGGACTAAGTGTCCCAAAACACTCCGAATCCCAACACCGAACGTCCCGGCAAACCAAAATAGCAGAAATGAACTTAGGGGAAGCAGTTAATGGGGGATCGGGGCGTAAATTCCAAAAACGACCGGCCGGGTCGGTACATCCTCCTACACTTAA
>NW_017691225.1:0-359 GCF_001879085.1 Nicotiana attenuata
CGAGTTCTGCTGGCATCAACGAGGGAGTGGGACCCTATGTTGGAAAGTCATCAGGTTATGCTGGCATAAACTAGGGAGTGGGACCCTATGTTGGAAAGTCATCGAGTTATGCTGGCATTGATTAGGGAGTAGGACTCTATGCTGGAAATTTATCAGGTTATGCTGGCATCAACTAGGGAGTGCGACTCTATGCTGGAAAATCATCGAGTTATGCTGGCATCAACGAGGGAGTGGGACCCTATGTTGGAAAGTCATCGGGTTATGCTGGCATAAACTAGGGAGTGCGACCCTATGTTGGAAAGTCATCGAGTTATGCTGGCATCAACTAGGGAGTGGGACTCTATGCTGGAAAGTTATCA
>NW_017691225.1:5107-5614 GCF_001879085.1 Nicotiana attenuata
TAGGGAGTGAGAGCCTATGTTAGGAAGTCATCAGGTTATGCTGGCATCAACTAGGGAGTGCGACTCTATGCTAGAAAATCATCGAGTTATGCTGGCATCAACTAGGGAGTGAGACCCTTTGTTGGAAAGTCATCAGGTTATGCTGGCATCAACTAGGGAGTGGGACCCTATGTTGAAAAGTCATCAGGTTATGCTTACATCAACTAGGGAGTGCGACCCTATGTTGAAAAGTCATCAGGTTACGCTTGCATCAACAAGGGAGTGCAACCCTATGTTGGAAAGTCATCGAGTTATGCTGGCATCAACTAGGGAGTGGGTCTCTATGCTGGAAAGTTATCAGGTTATGCTGGCATCAACTAGGGAGTGCGACGCTATGCTGGAAAATCGTCGAGTTATGCTGGCATCAAGTAGGGAGTGCGACTCTATGCTGGAAAATCATCAGTGTGCTAGCATCAACCAGGGAGTGGGACTCTATGCTGGAAAGTCATCAGGTTATGCTGGCATCAA
>NW_017691226.1:0-452 GCF_001879085.1 Nicotiana attenuata
GATCGCCTAATATTTGTCTGGGAAATCAAATACGACCTAAGGAACCTTACTCAATGCCCCGCCATAACCAAATTACATTTTTTGGCATTTTACGGCAATTAAACTTGAATTCTGCCAGTCGTGCCTGTATTTTTGCCTGCCATGGCCCAAGCCCGAGGCCGTGGGACGGAGCCGGAAGCGGATCGCCTAATATTTGTCCGGGACATCAATACGACCTAAGGAACCATAATGACCGCCCCGCCATGACCAAATCACATTTTTTGGCATTTTACGACAATTGAACTGGAATTCTGCCAGTCGTGCCTATATTTTCGCCTGCCATGGCCCAAGCCTGACGCAGTGGAATGGAGCCGGACTTGGATCGCCTAATATTTGTTCAGGACATGAAACACGACGTAAGGAACCATAATCACCGCCCCGCCATGACCAAATTACATTTTTTGGCATTTTAC
>NW_017691226.1:4806-5614 GCF_001879085.1 Nicotiana attenuata
TTTTTTGGCATTTTATGGCAATTCAACTGGAATTCTGTCAGTTGTGCCTGTATTTTCGCCTGCCATGGCCCAAGCCCGACGCTGTGGGATAGAGCCGGAACCGGATCGCCTAATATTTGTCCGGAACATCAAATACGACCTAAGGAACCATATTCACCGCCCCGCCATGACCAAATTACATTTTTTGTCATTTTACGGCAACTAAACTGTAATTCTGCCAGTCGTGCTTGTATTTCGCCTCCCATGGCCAAGGCCCGATGCTGTGGGACAGAGCCGAAATCGAATTTCCTAATATTTGTCCGGGACATCAAATACGACCTAAGGAACCATAGCCACCGCCCCGCCATGACCAAATTACATTATTTGGCATTTTACGGTAATTAAACTGGAATTTCGCCAGTCGTGCTTGTATTTTCGCCTGCCATGACCCAAGCCCGACGTCGTGGGACGGAGCTGGAATCGGATCGCCTAATATTTGTATGGGACACTAAATATGACCTAAGGAACCATAGTTAGCGACCAAATTAACTTTTTTTGGCATTTTATGGCAATTAAACTGGAATTCTGTCAGTTGTGCATGTATTTTCGCCTGCCATGGCCCAAGCCCGACGCCGTGGGATGAACCGGAACCGAATCGCCTAATATTTCTCTGGGACATCAAATACGACCTAAGGAACCATAGTCACCTCCCCGCCATGACCAAATTATAGGTTTTGGCATGTTACGGCAATTAAACTAGAATTCCGCCCGTCGTGCCTGTATTTTCGCCTGCCATGGCCCTAGCTCGACGCCGTGGGGTGGAGCCGGA
>NW_017691227.1:0-261 GCF_001879085.1 Nicotiana attenuata
CCAATCCCTGAGTTGTGCCTTTTTATACATAGGGCCTCCATTCCCTAGTCGCCTTTTGCCAATATTAGGGCTCTAATCCATGAGTTGTGCCTCTTTTAGACATAGGGCCTCCATTCCCTAGTCGCCTTTTGCCAACATTAGGGCTCAAATCCCTGAGTTGTGCCTTTTTAGTAATAGGGCCTCCATTCCCTAGTCGTCTTTTGCCAACATTAGGGCTCCAATCCCTGAGTTGTGCCTTTCTAGACATAGGGCCTCCATTCC
>NW_017691227.1:5370-5614 GCF_001879085.1 Nicotiana attenuata
CCTTTTGCAAACATTAGTGCTCCAATCCCTGAGTTGAGCCTTTTTAGACATAGGGCGTCCATTCCCTAGTCGCCTTTTGCCAACAATAGGGCTCCAATCCCTTAGTTGTGCATTTTAGACATAGGGCCTCCATTTCCTAGTCGCCTTTTGCCAACATTAGGGCTCCAATCCCTGAGTTGTGCCTTTTTAGACATAGGGTCTCCATTCCCTAGTCGCCTTTTGCCAACATTAGGGCTCCAATCCC
>NW_017691228.1:0-2874 GCF_001879085.1 Nicotiana attenuata
GACCTCGATGAACCCAGACCTCGGCAGACGAAACTCGAACGGTAACCTCTCAATCGAACTCCACTATTTGAAAAACCAAAATTCCGAAATTCAAACTGAAACATAAACTAGAAAAAAAGCTTCTTCTGTTGCTTGGCTTCTGCGATGGCTTATGGACTTATTTGAAACAAAGATGATGAAACATTGGGTCGCCGATAAATTTCGGCCAGATTTGTCACCGAACTGTTAGCAACGAAAAGGGGTGAAGAAAATAAGGAATGAGGTCGTGTTGGTCGTGGCCGGTCGCCAGCGATCGCCGATGGCGGCGAAAACTGAAGGAGGTGAGAGGACGTTGCCGGTCACCTCGCCATAGACGACAGCGACGCAGCAGTGACTCCAAGAGAAGAGAGAGAGGGACCTGCTGCGATTTGCTTGAAAAGGAAGAAGGAGACGCTCTATTTTTTTGTGATTTCTCACCCTTTTTCCCCTGTTCTTTGTGTGTGTGTTTCTCTATCGTATGTGTGTGTTAGGCGTTGGTTGGGTTTTGGAAAGGGGGGAGGTCTACGGCTGATGAAGGTTCTCAGGGGTGGAGGTTTGGGCAACGGCTTTTGGTGGTGGCTTAGAGAGGAGCTGGCGGAGATGGGGCGGGGCTGGTTTGTCGCGGCTGAAGATTTCGGGGTGAAGAGACGAGCCGGTTTTTTTGGGTTTTTTTTCTTTTTTTCCCTCAAAATCTAATCATCTCTAGGTTAGTGAAGGGTCTCTTAGGGTTAGGTTAAGGATGGGGTAATGGGCTAAGGGCAATTGAGCTTCTTAAAAATCTGAAATTCATTCACTAAAAAAAAGTCTAAGTCTTCCTCTTTTATAAAATTATAAAGTACCTATAAAAAATGTCATATCACCCCTAATTAATTAGAATAAACTATACACATAAAACTAACTATTAAACTAAAATTATTTTTGGTATTTTTTTCAAATATAAAAGATAAAGATTGGATTATATTAAAATCATCGTAAAATTAAAATAATATTCCTACCAAAATGCTAATATTCCTGAAGATAAAGTGGAACTTTTTTTTGTATTTTCAAATTTTATGTAAGGTAGATAAACGAAAAGTAGCTAGATAAAATATCGATTAGCTAATTAAAAGAAAATATTTTTATAATTTTTATTTTTGTGATAAAATAAAGTAAAAGAGTCAAAACTAGTTAAGATAGCGATATTAGACCTAAAATAAATATTTAACACTAAAATGTGTAAAATTTTGGGGAGGGTAAAAAATTACATGTCTACAATGGTCTGGTCACAAAGTTATTCCACCATCTCTTGGCGGACCCTATCTTTTGGAACGCAGCAATATCGACCCCATTGGTCTCCACTATCCCCATGTTCCGCAGCACCTCATGGCAGCGGTCAAGATAATCCTGTGGGTCTTCAGAAGCTGCCCTACTGTAATGAACTGGAAAGAGCTTTGTGAACTTGTCCAATCTCAACAAGTCTTCAGAAGACATAGCTGATCCGTCACCGGTCTGCGCTGCAACACCCGGCGGAACTGCCCCAACTGGCTGAGCTGTTGGAGTCTGAAACTGGGGAGCCATCTGCTCCGGAGTGTGAGTAGCGGGAGTCTGAAATCCTCCCCCAACCCGAGAGATGGCTGGTGCCACAGGAAATGTGTCGGCCTGAGCAACACTCTCCATAAGGCCCACTAGACGGGCCAAAGCATTCTGAAGTACCGGGTAGCGATGAATCCCTCTGGAACCCGAGTTGGCCCTGCTTGAACGGTCTGGGGTGGAGCCTCCTCATCAAACTCTACCTGAGGCTCCGCACTGGTGCTGCTACTCGAGCTCTAGGCTGAGCCTTGCCCTGCCCTGACCCCTAGCACGGCCTCGGCGTCGTCCTCTGGCCCTCGTAGGAGCTGCTATTGGGGCTCTGGCTGCTGCTCAGCTGATGAAGCGGTACGTATTCTCTCCATCTGCGAAGGAACAAGAGTAGAGAGTTCAATTAGCATTGAGAGATAAATTCGCACGACAGAGAAGAATAGAAGTGAAATTGTTCCTAAACTCTGTAGCCCCTGGGATAAGTACAGACGTCTCCGTACCGATCCCTCAGACTCTACTAAGCTTGTTCGTGAATTGTGAGACCTAGGCAACCTAGTGCTCTAATACCAAATTGTCACGACCCAGAATTCCCACCATCGGGACCGTGATGGTGCCTAACATCACACTCGCTAGGCAATCCAACATTAGAGTATTATTAACCAATTTCCTTTACGCTTCGGTGATTAAAATTAAACAAGCTAAAACAAGTAGAAATAAATGCGGATGTAAGTAAATAGCCTATTTATTAATGTACTATTACCAATACTACTGCTATTACTACCCAGAATCTAGTGTCACAATCCACGAACACACTAAGATTTGCTACAAACATTTGTTCGAAAGAAGATACAACTGTTTATGAAGGGAAGTAAAAACAGCAAATGTAGTAGCATAGAAGGGGACGCCAGGGCTTGCGAACACCAGCAGGACTACCTTGGGTCTCCTAGCTGAAAATATCTGCACCCGACCTCTCGATCGGCCACTATCTGCTCCAAAATCTGCATAGAAAGTACAGAGTGCAGTATCAGTACAACCGACCCTATGTACTGGTAAGTGCTGAGCCTAAACTCGACGAGGTAGTGACGAGGCTACAGCGGGGCAATTATAATATAACCCGCATACAGTGTATAATAAAAGCAGAAAGAAGAATAAGACAAAATAAAGCAGTAACTTGCAAGGAATGATTGCAGAACTCAAGTGTCTTATCAGTATCCAGCTATAACAAATCGTTAAGTGAAATGCAAAGCTACTGAATAACTTACACAGTAGAAGAAAGATATATAAACACATAAACTGATG
>NW_017691228.1:3948-5614 GCF_001879085.1 Nicotiana attenuata
TGCAACATGTAGCACATAGGATGCATCAGGATGGTCTTTTATTTTTGGGTACACCTGTCCTAGACGGACCCAACCCCTGTGTTGAGTCCCCTAAGTCAAATGCACGTGATGCTAACAAACGTTCCTACTAGGGATCCGGCATGAGGATATGTTATTCTAGGTTTAAACCTGGGGTTGTGTTCTAGACCTCGCTTACCCGAGCGGCCAACTCGAGCCGAGGTGAGGGCAACGACCGGGAGCACGAAAGTCTACCCGGCCTAGTTGCTGACCTAGCCTCGTTCTATTTGGTATAAGTTTTAACCGAAAAGTGGACCACGCGTACGTGTGCACCATATTTTTAGAAGACTCAGAAGGGAGGTGTAAGAAGACATTTTAATACAGGTCAAATAATATCAAAGCGGTAAATAAACGGCAATTAGCACACTAGGTCCACAAAATACAGTAATATCAACAATAAATAAAGCAGAGTCGATCCCCAGCAGAGTCGCCAGAGCTGTCACACCTCCTTTTTCCCGATGGGGATAAGGGATTTTTCCAATTTAAGTGACAATAGTCGAAATGAGATTATTTAATTTAATTTTAGAGTTGCCACTTGGGATAATTTATGGTGTCCTAAGTCACGGTTTATTTTAAATCCCAAATCGAGAAAAATAACTCTTATTTATAGTCTGTGAACATAGAAGACCGGGTAAGAAATTCTGTTAACCCGGGAGAAAGGTGTTAGGCACTCCCGAGTTCCGTGGTTTTAGCACGGTCGCTTTAATCATACTTGACTTAAATAAATTGTTTAACTAATCATTTTAGAACCTATGTACATTTTTAACTTTTACCACTTTTTAATTTGAAACAAGTCACGCGTACGTGTACTCATTTTGTTTGGTGCGTCAAAAATCATGTCACGCGTACGTGTACATAATTAATGACACTTAATTATTGTCAAGATCGTTTCGCCTAAGGGCGCGAACGCATACCTTGATTTTAATTATAAAAGAATGGTAACTATGTCACGCGAACGTGTATACAATTCACAACAGAAAGTATAGTCTTAGAGTTCTGTTTTCCAGCAAAGCGAACTTGTTGCAATTTAGACATTCTTATGAATTTTGCTTGCGCGGCTTTTATCGGAATTCAGCAAAAACTTCTTCGAAACAACAATTCTTTCACTATTAATTAAGAGGTTCAAAATATTCCTTCACAAAGTTGATTGTTGACATATGTTAGCTAAATAAAGAATTTTGTTATAAGTTAGGAACTAAAAGACAGACTTGGAAATAGGAGTGAACAATTTAATCAAATTACACCTCAATCCCAAACCCGCATATCCAACATCAATTTAATGAATTTGACCCAAACCCATTTCTGAACAACCCCCCACGATTCAAACAAGTCACTGTTTTGCCATTTCCATTCAAGTTCATTCATGTCTTCATTTTTATTGAACATATCTTGTAAGACAAAATAAAAGAAGAACAAATGAAAAAATATAACAATGAAACTAACCCAGATTAAACAAATCACAAACGTATTCAAACTTGTTGAAACAAAGAGGTATATCCGCCGATTACATAAAGAGATGAAAAGAAATGAACCTTTGTATTGAATCTAAGCTTGTGAGTTTTACATCAGGGAAATCTCGAAGCAAAAAAAGACCCCATACATGACCTCG
>NW_017691229.1:0-5614 GCF_001879085.1 Nicotiana attenuata
GAGGTCCCTGCCTGAGCCCTACCTCCATTTTAGCTGATATGCCTCCCGGACCTTCCACTTCTGTAGCCATTCCTCCTAGCCCTTCCACATCAGCAGAGATTCCATGTGTAGTGGGGTCCAACCGCTGCAAACAAAGGTCTCCCAGCCCCTAGCCTCAAAGTTCAGGGTCCTCCTCAATATTTTGACCCCAACAGTCAACCAATCAGGAACGGTACCTGGGATTGCCAGGTACTGAGCTAACCATGGACGGACCTCCTCGCCCATCTCCAACTTCGCCATATACAAAGTCTTATCCTCCTCGTTGAAGCCCAAGTATTCGTTGAGGTATTTCCCATCAAACAACACTTTCTTGTTGCGAACCTTGGTCACTTTGGAGCCCTTTTTGATGTGGGCTACATTGTAGTAGAATTCCTTGACCATGTGTTCATTAGCATCTACACAGTCATCTAAGAAGTACTCCCAACCCACTCTAGTTCTGAACTGTCTCTCCACGTCAGGGTTGTGGGGTAATGTATCTCTGTCAATGAAGCTTCGCTCCGGTATCAACTTTCTCACCGGCCACCACTCCCTAAAATTGTGGTGCGCCACCTGGCTCACAAACCTATCCTCCCAAACATCAGGCTTCCTAGTTCGGGCAATGCCTCCAACCTGAGGCTCACCACCCTCAGCTATCTCCTCATCCCCTTTTACTTCCTCCTCACATCCGTTTGCACCCTCCCCGGATACTGAAGCTGTGGGAGAGGTGGAGTAATCACCACTGCCGGTTGCTGAGCCCTCAGACGACTCGGTGGGAACATGCTCTAGTGCTTGGGCAGTGGTTGGTGGTGGAGGAGTATCTCTTATCCTAAACCTCTCCGGCCAGTCTTCAACATACTCTGGCACGGAGTCTGAAGAAATGTCCTTTAACGGTTGGTACTCACTCCTCGAGGAATGGGAAGCAGCTTTGTCTGCAGCTTTAATGAGCTTTCTGGTCTTTTTTATGTTCTCCCGAGCTTGGGGAGTGAGTTTTACCATCTTCTTCTTCCCTCCCCGGGAGGGTTCTCCTTTTCCCGGTTGTTTTGAGACTTTTCTCACCATTGTCTTCAAACTTCATTCAATGTATCTGTTAGTATCAATCCAGGAGTTCAAGTTATTGCAGCAGAACAAATTGTAAAAGAAACACAGTGTTACAGACAGTTGCAGAAGTTGCCTAGTGCGGAGCGCACAAAATGTTAATGCGACTGCACTGAGGCCACCACGGACCGCACAAGAATGACCGCGGTCCGCACAGGTATAGGGCTCCAAAAATAAGCCCTCTGAATATCACCAGTGCACTCCGCACAAAACCAACCGCGGCCGGACTAGGCCAGTGCGGACCACAAAAAATGTAGTGCGGCCGCACTCGGCAAAAGTCACTTGGACACAAGATGGCATCGCGGACCGCACAGAAATGACTGCGGTCCGCGGTACGTGCCCAGACATGGCACTGAGTTAGGGTTCGAGATTTAGCTAATTAGTTCAAATTTTCACCTAGTTAGGGTCCCTACTCAATTACCCAGTCCATTATACTCACCAAGTCCACAAAAATTGCCATTTAAACTAACCAAATCTAACAATTAGAGAAATATGGGGAGAAGAAGAACTACCAGTTAAGGAACGTGAAAATAAAATGAAATTACACAATTAAACAAAGATGAATTGAGTGAAATGTTACCAGATAATGAGATGAAGTGCAACTAATCAATGTAAAGCAAGAGTTACGATGAAAATGCTCAAGATGAACAGTAAAAGGGGGATCTGAGAGTTTAGGGTTCGAAAAGGGTAAAAGGAGGCCTTTGGGGTCTATTTATAGATAAATCCCTGGGGCCCATTTGTTGATACCCAATTTTTTCCTATGTATTTTCATACTCAAAAATACTTTCAAAATAGCATGTGTATGCATATATAAGCATGCTCACGAGTTTTGGTACTTTTCCCACATTCTAAGATTTTAAAAATTAATTTAGTGTCTATTTTAACGATGCAAAATCCAATAATTGCTCCCAGGATTATCATTTTGGGAATAATTTATTTATATTCTCGTATTTACACCAAAGTATAATTAAGGTGATTTTCTTGCATATTTTTTATAAATTTATTTGATAGTTTTTTAAGCTAAATGGCATAAAATTGCAATTATAGCCTATTTTACGATTATAAAATTATTCCCAGCATTTTTAGATTAATTTTTATATATTATTAATTAGTTTAGTGTTTTAAATTTATTTTTAAAATCAGTTTAATTATTTTATAAAAAAATTGAAAGGGGAGAAATTGGTTATTTAATACATAGCCATTTTCAATTGCAATTGTAGCCTCAATTGACCCCTATTCCACCTAAATTAAACGACCCAATTTCATTTTTTATCCCGACCCCTTGACCCAATTTATAAACTCGTCCGGTTTTCTTTAAATCCTAGCCGTTGATCATTTTGATCAACGGCCATAACTCATTCTTTCCTTTTTTAATCTCCTAACCCCCTAACCCTAATTCATTTACCCAAAGACAGCCGCCCTCGTCTCCCAAATCCTCTCTAGCCCTCTCCGAAACCCTAACCCTATTCCACCAATCCCCGTCTCATTCCCACCGGAATCCATGAAAATACTGGCCATGGGTGGCCTGTGCTCGCTGTCCCTCACCACTAACTTAAGCTATTCGAAGATTGGAGGCCTGACTTCCATGGTCTCCTTTAGATCTACCTCAGATCTACAAGATCCATGGCCTCTCCGGCCATTTTTCGGCATGTTCAAAGCAATATGAGTCTCTCCGACTCAGGATACGACTTTCCTCAAGACCTTCTCATTCTAGGGTCTTCTCTGCCACTTTTAAGCCTTGAAAGGTTCTATACTCGTTCATTTCTTTTAGATCTGTGACATACTTGGTCCTTACTTGACGTTTTAAGGGTTTTCCCCAAATTTTCTTTCTCAAAACCGTTCAGATCCAATTATTAGGGTTTCTGGAAAAAGTTTCTTTAAAATGTTTTCTGACTCTTTTGCTCTCTCTTATGTGTGTTTATACTCGCTTGTTTATTTGTTATTATGCTCAAGTTTGTTTTCTTATTTCAATTTTGCAAGATCTTTTTGCGGTTCCTTGTTCACATGTTAACTAGGTTGTTTGTCCTTTACTCTTTGCTATGTGTTCGTGCTCTTTGATTTTGTTTCACTTTACTGAGTTTTGTTGGTATTCCTGCTAAGTATTGCTCTTACCTGCTTTGTTTAAATTTCTGAGATCTATTTTGAATTCTAAGATTTTCTCAAGCATGCCTTTGAATCAATGTGTTCGCTATCGCGTATGTTTGCCTCTCTCAATGATTTCTCACTAGGGTTTCACTTTGGAACCCTAGGTTTCATGACTCACGGTGAGCCTGTAATCGAACTCAAATCCTACTTGACTGTGGTTCTGAAACTTTCATTGTCTGACTCTTCTTTTGTTTGAACTGTATGCTTTTTATATGAGAAAAACTTCCCTTCCAAAAGATTTCCAAGGATTGATTTTGAAATCCCTTTAATCATGCTAGTGATTCACCACTGATTTCTTTCGATTGAACCCCCTTTTCTTTTCTTTTTTTTTCTTTACCCTACTGGCTGTTTATTTTTTATCCTTTTGTGTAAAATCCTAGGCTTGCGATGTTTTGCTTAAAATACTTGGTCTTGTGTATTTCTTCTGGGATTCTGTACCAACGTTTGAATTATTCTTTCCTTAATTACCTGAGGTTCTTTGTGATTACAATAGGATCCGGGATCCTTTTGACTAATTTTCAAACTGATACCTTATTTTTACTTTATAAAGAACACTACTATTCCATCTTTCCTTAATTACCAACTATGTATTTGACCCTATTTGTGCACTACATGGTTTCCTTACCTTAATCGAGCCTTAGTAAACTAATTTTTTCTCCTTATTTCATCTCAATTAGCCGTTTGACCTAGACCCCCTAATTAAAGGAGTCTAGTTGTCTTAATTGATACTAATTGATTGGTTTCTATGTTTGTGCACTCTTTGCCTGCCTTTCTTTTTTTCAAAAACCATATAAGGACCTAGTCCTCCCTCTTTCTATCATCGAGGGAATTCTCTCATAATCAGAAACACACGAAAATACACCACTCACACACTGAACTCACTTTTCGAGCAATACTGTTTTTTTTCTAATCTTGCTTTACTTGAGATCTTTTGGAACTTCTGTTTGCAATTCAGCTTTTTCAAGGCTACTTTGGCTTACTTATTTTTCTTTGAAACTGGTATGTCCTTTGTTTAAATATTCTGCTTCACCCCCTATGTGTTTACTTTACAGCTTCAGGCTTCTTGTTTACTTTATTGCTTACATGTTGTAATTTGTGCTTCATATCTCTTTTCTTTTCTTCTGTTTCTGTCATGGATCCCTATCCCTATTCCCTTCTATGTGCTGAGTTACGGTCTTGGCCTGATAGTATCCTAATTACTGCCCAGGCCATGACTTGATCCACAATGGATCCTAACTCTCAATGTTTGGCTAGCAGGCTGGTCAGGGGTGTGCCAGCATCCCAATTGCTGGGCATGACCACCAGCCTGCCGTGTCTCTCCCTGATTCCCTTCCCCCTATGCACTTACACTTACTCTTAGATTCTAAGTTCTGCCCCTCTCTTATGAGCCTTGCTTTGGGACCCTGAGTTCCCTTTGAGCTTGGACATCTGAGAGCTGGCCTTCCACACCGCACTATGCTCTTGACTCTTAAATGTTTTTGGGGTGTAAGCACTGCCCGGAGTCCCTTTGAGATTCTTGGGAACTTTGACACACTCCAAATATGAGAAAGTCTTTTGGAAGTCTGATCTTGGAAGTTGGTTTATCTCATATTGTTGGACTTTGAGTCTGAATTAGGCTAATTAGATGTAGTTGTAACCGCTGATGTAATTTTTTTTACTTTCTTTTTGATCCATTCGGTCTGTAATAACTTTGTAATAACTATTGGGGATGGATAGTGGAAAGGGATGGGAATGAATGCATGTAAAGGGTAGAAAACATGCCTATAGGGTCTTTTATAATTCTGCATTTTTGCGCTTAGAAAACATGCCTATAGGGTCTTTTATAATTCAGTATTTTTGCGCTTAGAAAGCATGCCTATAGGATCTTCTATAATTTCTGCATTTCTGCATGTAGAAAACCTGCCTATAGGATCTTCTATTATTTCTGCATTTCTGCATGTAGAAAACCTACCTATAGGTCATTCACAATTTCTGCACTTCTGTATTTAGAAAACATGCCTATAAGTATTTCTACGCTTCTGCATTTCCGCATTTTAGAGATCATGCCAATAGGTTCTGAATATAAAATCATGCCTTAAGTTTTTCTGCATGTACACACCATTAGGCAAACAATCTTAGGCTTAATAATAACCAATTCATTCTAGATATCAGGTCTATAGGACTCTTGCATTTATACAACTGTTTTTTGAAACCAATGACGCTTAGAGATCATGCCTATAGGAGCAATTTAACTGAATCAATTTGCGTTTTGAATCTAGAATCAGTCATAAGTCTGCAGATCTTTGTTGATAAAACCAGCAAACCTCCTCCTTAAAATCAGTATACTCCTACATTGTTAGATATCCTGGCTATAAGT
>NW_017691230.1:0-737 GCF_001879085.1 Nicotiana attenuata
GTTGGAAAATCATCAGGTTATGTTGGCATCAACTAGGGTTTGGGACCCTATGCTGGAAAGTCATCACGTTATGCTGGCATCAACTAGGGAGTGGGATTCTATGCTGGAAAGTCATCAGAATATGCTGACATCAACTAGAGAGTGGGACCCCATGATGGAAGGTCATCATGTTATGCTGGCATCAACTAGGGAGTGGGACCTTATGTTGGAAAGTCATCAGGTTATACTGGCATCAACTACGGAGAGGGAATCTATGTTGGAAAGTCATCAGGTTATGCTTGCATTAACTAGAGGTTGTAACCCTAGGTTGGATAATCTTCAGGTTATGCTGGCATCAACTAGGGAATGGGAACCTATGCTAAAAGGTCATCAGGTTATGGTGGCATCAACTAGGGAGTTGGACCCTATGTTGGAAAGTCATCAGGTTATGCTGGCATCAACTAGTGTATGGGACCCTACGCTGGAAAGTCGTCAGGTTATGTTGGCATCAACTAGGGAGTGGGACTCTATGCTGGAAAGTCATCAGGTTATGCTTACACTAACTAGGGAGTGGCGACCCTAGGTTTGAAAATTATAAAGTTATGCTAGCATCAACTAGGGAGTGGGAACCTATTATGAAAGGTCATCAGGTTATGCTGACTTCAACTAGGAAGTGAGAGCCTATGTTGGAAAGTCATCCGGATATGCTGGCATCAACTAAGGAGTGGGACCCTATGTTGAAAAGTCATCAGGTTATG
>NW_017691230.1:5286-5614 GCF_001879085.1 Nicotiana attenuata
TATGCTAGCATACACTAGGAGTGGGAACCTATGCTGGAAAGTCATCAGGTTATGCAGGCATCAACTAGGGAGTGAGAGCCTATGTTGGAAAGTCATCAGGATATGCTGACATAAACTAGGGAGTGCGGCCCTATGTTGGAAAGTCATCAGGATATGCCGACATCTACTAAAGAGTGCGGCCCTATATTGAAAAGTCATCAGGTTATGCTAGCATCAGCAAGGGAGTGGGACCCTATGTTGGAAAATTATCAGGTTATGCTGGCATCAACTAGGGTTTGGGACCCTATGCTGGAAAGTCATCAGGTTATGCTGGCATCAACTAGGGAGT
>NW_017691231.1:0-5614 GCF_001879085.1 Nicotiana attenuata
TCAATATGTTGATCGGTTCTTATCATGTTTTACGGACTTCGGGTAATAACTGAGTATTGATTCAAAGTTGAAGCTGGTATTGTGGAACCAAATATCGAAGTAAGACTTGTTCTTGTTATTTCTATCTCCCTATTGTCATTGTTCATTTCCTTATGGTGAGGGAGAGTGTTAATGCACGAAGGGTGATGCCGTGCCATATTGTGAGTGTTAATGCACGAAGGGTGATGTCGTGTCGTGTTGTGAGTGTTAATGCACGAAGGGTGATGCCGTGCCATGTTATGAGAGAGTTAATGCATGAAGGGTGATGCCGTGCTGTTTCTATAGAATTATGGTGAGATTGAGAGTAAAAGCACAAAGCGTGATGCCGTACGTTTTCCTTTACTATGTTTACTTGTTATTATTGGTTCAAGGTATATTGGTTGATCAAGTTCTCATTACTGTCACTACAACATAATGTATTTATAGCTACGAAATCTTAGCTATGAATTTAAAAATCGTGGCTAATACCTAACGATAGCCACAAAAATTAGAATTTCCTGGCTATTTATATATTCGTAAAATTTGCTAGCCATGAAAATTAAATTGGTAAAGCTAATTCCTTATTTTTGCTATAATTGATAACAATGGTAGCAATAACTACCTAAATAGCTACAAATTTATTGCTACAACAAAATTACGCAGCTAATTATAAGTTTTTGTCACGCGTTAAAAGTTATTGTAGCAATAGTAACCTTTTAGCTACAATAAATTATTTACAATAAAATATTGTAGCAAAAGAAATACATTTGCTTCAAGTTATAAAAAAATTGTAGCAATAGGTAAATAATATAGCCACAGATTTATTGCTATGACAAAATAATGTAGCTAATTGTTAGTTTTTGCCACAAACTAAAAGTTAACGTAGCAAAACTATAAAAGTAACCTTTTAACCACAATAAATTATTTAAAATAAAATATTATAGCTAAATAAATAATTTTGCATCATGTCCTGAAAAATTATGGTAATAGTTGGCTTAGTAACCACAATCACATTATTTGTCATTTCTGAGTAATCTAGCCACATATTTATTGATATGATAAAATTTCAAAACTATTTCTTAGCTTTTTCTAAGAGTTGAAACTTGCTATCGTAATAATTACCTTTTGGGCATATTAAATTATCCGGAAAAAAAAATCTTGTAGCTAAATGAGTATTTTTGCTTCAAATTATAAAGAAAATAAAAATAGTTGACTTGAAAAATGAAAATGGTTGCCATGACAAAAATGATAAGTATTTTTGCTCAATTATGAAAAATCATGATCAGAGTTGCCTAACATTAATTATTAGGTGATGAAAAATTAATGTCAAATGTAACAATTATAGTTTTATTGAAAGATAGAAAAAGAGTAATCATATATGATTAAGGAAGAAAGTAGTAATTGTATATGAAATAAAAAATTATTTAACTTTCAAATAAGTAAAATTAAATTCAAAATCAATCTTCAATTTCAAATAGTAGATTATTTGTTACCTGCTTATAGCAGCAAAACTTATCAATTGACTTCTTATAAGACTTATCAAACTAATATTTTATTTGATCGCGCTTATGTAAAATTATAGATTATTATTAATAGTTGTAGATATTATGTATGTCAAGGTATTCATTTTGAAGACTTTAATTTGTTGTAGTATATATGTATATGGTCCTTGATTATTTTTATAGCACTTAATCATATATACTTAAGAAGTCATTTTAAAATAAGTGATCATATATTGAAGAGCTTTCTTGGGGATGGGGGTGCATTTAGTTTTGATAATGGCTAAATGCTCCAGCATATTTAACACTATAAAAAAATAATGATAATCTTAACATCCAAGATCTGCACTCAAGGTGCAACATCAACATCCAAGATCTGCACGCAAGGTGCAGAAGTGCGGTATGAGTACAACCGACCCCATGGGACCCCAACCAAGTATACTAACAAGTATCATAATATAACACGAACTTAGTTGATGCCTCAAATTACATTGAACAACACTAAAACTCGAATCTCACCCCAATTCAAGCCTATTTAAAACTAACAAATTCCAAAGTCTATATTCGATGCCGAAACCTATCAATCTATTCCGATTGACCTCAAATTTTGCAAGCAAACCATAAATGACATAACACAGCTGTTCCAATTTCCAGCATCATATTTCGATCCCGATATCAAAAAGTCAACCTCCCGGTCAAACTTCCAAACTTAAATTTTCTATTTTCGCCATTTCAAGCCTAATTCAGTATTAGTTGTTATATATGTTTTTTATACATATGTTATAATGATATGGATTTACTATATTAATAATTATTAATTATCATAAATTAAATTATACACTGAATTGAAGAAATGAAGAGTTGAAAATTTAATATTATTCTTATATATGAAGGAGATCTTGTCTCTGTTTTGAGTATTATTTGTATTTAAGCATAGTCATATTTTCACTAGTATTACGCTTATTTTTGAGTATAATTTGTATTTAAAAATAGCTACATAAATCTAATTTGTAGACTATTATAAATCTAATTATGATTAGTTGAATTAAGAACTAATAATTTGACACAGTTAATATATAAGTTTAAATTATTTATTATATTAACTTTAAATAATGTTTAATGATTAATAAGATATAAATTAAAATAAATAAATCTAATTACTTGACATCGGATAACAATGTTATATATTGGGAAAATTCTTGTACTATTTTTTTCGTTATAGTTATTAGGCGGGAAAAAGTGAATTCACAATTTGAGAAAGAAAACACAATTTAACAAAAAATGAAAAATCCCTCCAAATTATTTCCTTCTACTTTTTTGTGCCTATTTCCTTATTAGAGGGATTAAAGAGCAAAATTAAAGCAAGATTAGAGAGCCAAACCCTAAAATACTAAAGGGGCCAAAATCTAACGAGCAAAATCTTTTATTACTCTGGAAGCAAAGGTTCCATCTTCTTCCTCTGTCTCAATCCCCAGTTTCAATCTTCAAAAAATTGTTATTTTATTTATTTTGCCGGATTTTAATATTAATTTACAGTTATTCACTTCTCTTGATCTTAGATCACAGGATTCGTTTCTTGGCATGGCAACATGGATAGACGACCGACGATGTCGATGCAACCAGTTGCAGCCATGGGTGTGGATGGGTTTTCTCTACCTGAGCAAGAATACAAATCTGAGCATCCAATTTTTATTTATTTATTTTGCCTTTGCCATTGCTGTAATTTTAGGGATGCGTTTGAATTCTCGGCCTTTATTGTCACACTTCCAGGAAATCTTGTTGCAGTTTCAGCTGTCACTCCATTGCTGCATTTTGTGCTATTAAGGTCGATTCTTTCCCTTTGTTTCTTGTCCCAATTAGTTGGTTATACTTGTTTATAGTGTGAATATGTATATTTAAGTCAGTAACCTATGCCCTGCACAATAGGTGTTTGACAGTAGGTATGACAATTTCTTTTCATTTGAAATGTGTTCTAAAATCGTATTTGTGGTTTTTTGCACCATCATTAATTGAAAACTTCTATATATTTGTGTTTACTTTGATTTTCATAACCTAATTTCTCGTTTGCTTAGCTCTAATCTGAAAGCATTTTTAGTATCACTTCCTTGCATCAGATTAATTGTTGTTCTCTGCTGCCTTTATGAGATCGATATGTGAGATTTTGCGATTATACAATAATATGCCTTTATTGGAGGGAGGGAGGTGTGAGCTCGAGTCGCCCAAGAGCAAGGTAGGGAGTTCTCCTTCGAAGGTCTATCGGAAATAGCCTCTCTACCCCAGGGTAGGGGTAAGGTCTGCATACACACAACCCTGGGTTGTTGGTTGTTGTTGTTGTATGCCTTTATATCGGTAGATAACTTATTTCATATTCGGTGGTTTGAACTTTTGTTGCTTAGTATAATTTTTTAACTAAAGTTGGTTTTGAAAAAAGAGATATATTACATGATATGTGGAGCTTTACATGACTCACGAGTTACTTTCTTCATTTTTTTTAGGTTAGAAGTGTTTGTTAGCGAGTCAAACTACTTTGTGAAGATGACTCTCTCTTGGTTCTGTTTTATTGCAGTAGCTAGCTGGAAAACACAAGTAGTTACTATCACACCTGGACTTCAGCTTGCTTATGGTGTTTGTACTTGAAGGCTTTGTCTTAAAGGTGTAAATTTCATTGTGTTAGTTCTTATCCTTACAAGTGGCAAGCTAAGATCGATGTCGATCAGGCTAAGGTGCAGTTCGAAACGAGGGAGGAGATAAGGAAGAAACTATGTGGCTTTGGGTCTCAAATAGATAGTGTAGTAGAAGAATTGTGTAATGTTAATATTTTGAAATTGAAATATAGAATTATGTGTAATTTGAAACCTGTTTTGGAATCTAAAATATTTGGATTCTTAGCTACGTTATAACGTTCTTGTGAGTAACAATTCTTGGTGCAAATTCTTCAATCTGTACCTATGAGTTTTTGAATTCGCAGCTAAATGTGTATGTAATTGCCACGTTAAAAGGTTATGCTACACATTTGCTCTTTTTGTAGCAAATGAAAATTTTAGCTATGATGTTACATATTTCATAGCTAAAGGTATTGACTCTTAGCTACAATATAAAAATGTTTGTGGCAAATACTTCAATTTATAGCTATAGATTTTTTTTTCATGGTTAAATACGAGTACTATTGCTACGAGACTAAGCTATAGAAATAGCCACAAAATTTTAGTTTGTGTGGCAAACAAATTCAATCTTTTGCTACGATGCAATACCCCGTGGCTACAATATGAAGATAGCTATTAGTTTTGTCTGTCGTGGCAAAAGAATAAAATCACTTGCTATAAGTATATTTTTTGTGGCAAATTCTTTTTACTATCACAACTACAACTCAGAAAAATTTCATAGCAATAAGTATTAGTTCTTAGCCACAAACCATGTAAAGTTTGTAGCTAACTTTTAGTTACGCTACATCTTGCTACGAATNTTAGTAACTTTTAAAGTTTTCTTTGGAAATTTTTATTTGATTTGGTGTTCCATTAGAAGTTCTAGTGTTATTTTGGCGATTTGATCGCGCGAACAAGTTCGTATGATGTTTTAGGACTTGCATGCATGTTGGTTGGGAGCCCCGAGGGTTCGGGAAGTTTTGGATAGGCTACGGAGTGGAAATGGACTTGGAAAGATTGCTGGTGTATCTGATCTTGTTGCAGGCCTCTAATCTTGTATTTGCGAGATCAGGCATCGCATTTGCGACTTCTGAGGGGTTCGCATTTGCAATCATGGGTAGTTCCTATGGCTTTATTTGAATCGTTTGGTTGGTAAAAATTTGCTAGATTCTATTGGTCCGGCGGCTTGTTTGAAGGGAAAAGCCGTGGTTGAGCTTTGAGTTTGGCCGCTGGAGCGAGATAAGTGTCGTGGTTAACCTTGGCTTGAGGTATTAGGTCTTAATTGCCTATATGCTACGTGTTTGAATGTTGTGTACAACGTATAGGTGAGGTGACAAGTACCTATGCGTTGTCAGGTCATAGCATGCGAGTGAGTCTTATTCTTGCAATTGTTGCTTTCCGTGATCATATTATCCATGCTTAGACTAGTTAATCAATATGTTGATCGTTCTTATC
>NW_017691232.1:0-488 GCF_001879085.1 Nicotiana attenuata
ACCCTATGTCTAAAATCATCAACTAAAGAGTGGAGACCCTATGTTGGAAAATCGACTAGGGATAGGAGACCCTATGTCTAAAAATCATCAACTTGGGAGTGGAGACCCTATGTTGGAAAAGAGACTAGGGATTGGAAACCCTATGTCTAAAAATCATCAACTAGGGAGTGGAGACCCTATGTTTGAAAAGCGACTAGGGCGTGGAGCCCGTATATCAAAAAACATCAACTAGGGAGTGGAGACACTATGTTGGAAAGACAACTAGGGAGTGGAGACCCTATGTCTATAAATCATCAACTAGGGAGTGGATACCCTATGTTTGAAAATCGACTAGGGATAGGAGACCTTATATCTAAAAGTCATCAACTAGCGAGTGGAGACCCTATGTTGGAAAAGAGATAGGGATTGGAAACCCTAAGTCTAAAAATCAACAACTAGGGAGTGGAGACCCTATATTTGAAAAGCGACTAGGGATTGGAGACCCCTAT
>NW_017691232.1:3554-5614 GCF_001879085.1 Nicotiana attenuata
ACTAGGGAGTGGAGACCCTATGTCTAAAAATCATCAACTAGGGAGTGGAGACCCTATGTTTGAAAATCGACTAGGGATTGGAGACCCTATGTCTAAAAATCATCAACTAGGGAGTGGAGACCCTGTGTCGGAAAAGCGACTAGGGCGTGGAGCCCGTATATCTAAAAACATCAACTAGGGAGTGGAGATACTATGTTGGAAATACAACTAGGGAGTGGAGACCCTATGTCTAAAAACATCAACTAGGGAGTGCAGACCCTATGTTAGAAAAGCAGACCAGGGAGTGGAGACCTTATGTCTAAAAATCATCAACTAGGGAGCGGAGACCCTATGTTGGAAAATCGACTAGGGATATGAGACCCTATATCTAAAAATCATCAACTAGGGAGTGGAGACCCTATGTTGGAAAAGAGACTAGGGATTGGAAACCCTATGTCTAAAAATCATCAACGAGGGAGTGGAGACCCTATGTTGGAAAGACGACTAGGGATTGGAGACCCTATGTCTATAAATCATGAACTAAGGAGTGGAGACCCTATGTTGGAAAAGAGACAAGGGATTGGAGACCCTATGTCTAAAAATCTTCAACTAGGGAGTGGAGACATTATGTTGGAAAAACAACTAGGGATTGGAGACCCTATTTCTAAAAATCATCAACTAGTGAAGGGAGACCCTATGTTGGCAAAGCGACTTGGGGGTGGAGACCCTATGTTTAAATATCATCAACTAGGGATCGGAGACCCTCTGCTGGAAATACGACTAGGGAGTGAAGACCCTATGTCTAATTATAATCAACTAGGGAGTGGAGACCCTTCGTTGGAAAAGAGACTAGGGAGTGGACACCGTATGCGTAAAAATCATCAACTAGGGAGTGGATACCCTATGTCTAAAACAAAATCAACCGGGGAGTGGAGACGATATGTTGGAAAAACGACTATGGAGTGGAGACCCTATGTCTAAAACAAAATCAACTGTGGAGTGGAGACCCTATATTGGAAAAGCGACTATGGAATGGAGACCTTATGTTGGAAAAGAGACTAGGGATTGGAAACCCTATGTCTAAAACTCATCAACTAGGTATTGGAGACCCTATGTAGGAAAAGCGACTAGGGATTGGAGACACTATGTCTAAAAATCGTCATCTAGGGAGTGAAGAAACTATGTTGGAATAGAGACAAGGGATTGGAGATCCTATGTCTAAAAGTCATCAACTAGGGAATGGAGACACTATGTTGGAAAAACAACTTGGGATTGGAGACCCTATGTCTAAAAATCATCAACTAGGAAGTGGGGACCCTGTGTTGGAAAAGTGACTTGGGAGTGGAGACCCTATGTCTAAAAATCATCAACTAGGGAGTAAGAGACCCTACGTCTAAAAATCATCAACTAGGGAGTGGAGACCCTATGTTGGAAAAGTAACTTGGTAGTGGAGACCCTATGTCTAAATATCATCAACTAGGGAGTGGAGACCCTGTGTTGCAAAAGCGACTAGGGAGTGGAGACCTTATGCTTAAAAAATCATCAACTAGGTAGTGAAGTCCCTATGTTGGAAAAGCGACTAGGGCGTGGAGCCCATATATCTAAAAACATCAACTAGGGAGTGGAGACACTATGTTGGAAAAACAACTAGCTAGTGGAGACCCTATGTCTAAAATCATCAACTAGGGAGTGGAGACCCTATGTTGGAAAAACAACAAGGGAGTGGAGACCCTATGTTAGATAAGTAGACTATGGAGTGGAGACCCTATGTCTAAAAATCGTCAACTAGGGAAAGGAGGACCCTATGTTGGAAAATCGACTAGGGATAGGAGACCCTATGTCGAAAAATCAACAACTAGGGAGTGGAGACCCTATGTGTAGAATAGAGACAAGGGATTGGGAGACCCTATATCTAAAAATCATCGAACTAGGGAGTGGAGTCACGTATGTTTAGAAACGACTAGTGATTGGAGACCCTATGTCTAAAAATCATCAACTAAAGAGTGGAGACCCTATGTTGGAAAATCGACTAGGGATAGGAGACCCTATGTCTAAAAGTCATCAACTTGGGAGTGGAGACC
>NW_017691233.1:0-609 GCF_001879085.1 Nicotiana attenuata
ACCCATCTTGAGTTCGAGCGAGGTCGAACCTCTATCTTTGATGGCGAAGGCCCTTTGCCTTAAGGGCGTTATTTCGAACTTATCTAAATAACAACCCGTTTTGAGTTCGAGCGAGGTCGAACCTCTATATCTTTCATGGCGAAGGCCCTTGGCCTTAAGGGCGTTATTTCGAACTTATCGAAATAATAGCCTGTCTTGAGTTCGAGCGAGGTCGAACCTCTATATCTGTGATGGCGAAGGCCCTTGGCCTTAAGGGCGTTATTTCGAACTTATCGAAATAATAGCCCGTCTTGATTTCTATATCTTTGATGGCGAAGGTCCTTGGAATTAAGGGAGTTATTTCGAACATATCGAAATAACAGCCCGTCTTGAGTTCGAGCGAGGTCGAATCTCTCTATCTTTGATAGCGAAGGCCCTTGTCCTTAAGGGCATTATTTTGAACTTATCGAAATAACAACCCATCTTGAGTTCGAGCGAGGTCAAACCTCTATCTTTGATGGCGAAGGCACTTGGCCTTAAGGGCGTTATTTCGAACTTATCTAAATAACAACCCGTTTTGAGTTCGAGCGAGGTCGAACCTCTATATCTTTGATGGCGAAGGCCCTTGGC
>NW_017691233.1:5320-5614 GCF_001879085.1 Nicotiana attenuata
GAACCTCTATATCTTTGATGGCGAAGGCCCTTGGCCTTAAGGGTGTTATTTCGAACTTATCGAAATAACAGCCCGTCTTGAGTTCGAGCGAGGTCGAACCTCTATATCTTTGTTGGCAAAGGCCCTTGGCCTTAAGGGAGTTATTTCTTACTTATCGAAATAACAACCCGTCTTGAGTTCGAGCGACGTCGAACCTCTATATCTTTGATGGCGAAGGCCCTTGGCCTTAAGGGCGTGATTTCGAACTTATCGCAATAACATCCCATCTTGAGTTCGAGCGAGGTCGAACCTCTA
>NW_017691234.1:0-684 GCF_001879085.1 Nicotiana attenuata
GGGAGCAGCCAAATATTGTACATGGATAGTGGCTGTTCAAAGCATATGACATGAAGCAAGAACCAGTTCCTTTCACTTGAGAACCTCAAAGGAGGTAATGTCTCCTTTCCAAGAGTCGAATCCTGTTATGAAGAAGTGGCCATACCACTTATTAATTATGGATTAGCTCAAGACGAGATTAACTCCGTTAATTATCGTGAGATCGGATTTTGATAGAGTTGAACTTATTGCTCCAAGGGAGTGGCTTAGTGCCGCAGTTTGAGCTGCTATGCTCGGAGGCCGAGAATGCGTCGTTGAGGGACGTTACAGATATCGGACTGATGAATGAAGTGGCCGTGATGGGCTTGAGGGTATGTACTATTACGTCGGTTCGCTTCTTCTTTGCCTTAGTTTGTTCTTTATCTTAATCGTTGTCTTTGCTTTGCAGTCTTATTTGTTGGAGGTGGAGAGCATCCGTCGAGCCAAAGTCCGCTCGGGGATATTTTTGCCGGCGTTGGAGAAGCATCGCCGCTACCGGGATCAGTGCCGAGAGTTGCGCGTGCGCTTGAGGAATGATCCCCGTAGCCGGGTCTTGGTCGAGGAACTGGCGAGGCGGGAGCTTCAGATGCAGCAAACACTTGGCAGAACGAGTGCTCTCGAGGAGCAGCTCCGCCAGAAGGATGAGGAGCTCGAGGCGGTAAAGAG
>NW_017691234.1:835-5614 GCF_001879085.1 Nicotiana attenuata
CAGTAGCATCAATTAACTGGTCTATGTGCGGTAAAGGAAAGGAATCTTTTGGACAGGCTTTATTAAGGTCTGTGTAATCTACACAGACTCGCCACTTACCGTTCTTCTTAGGAACCACAACAGTATTAGCTAACCAGTTAGGATATTTTACCTCACGAATTGAACCAATTTTTAGTAACTTTTGAACTTCTTCTTGAATCACCTTATTTTTGAAAGTTCCTTGCTTTCTTTTCTTTTGCTTGACGGGAGGATATGATGGATCTTCATTCAACTTATGAGTCATGACTTCCGGTGGTATCCCTGTCATGTCAGAATGGGACCAAGCAAAACAGTCTGCATTAGCTTTTAAAAATTCAATCAATTTACGTTTTACCTCCGGGCTAAGATTAGCTCCTATGTATAGTTTTCTCTCGGGCCAGTGTATAAACAACACCACGGCCTCTAGCTCCAACACCACGGCCTCTAGCTCTTCTATCGTTGTTTTGATATTTTCGTTCTCCTCCGGTTCTTGAATGGTGTCAGGTCTCAAATCCACATCTATTTGCTTTTGCTCAGGTGAGGTTGACTCCGTGTTACCCTTACCTAAATTCTGTAATTGCTATTTGTCTCCACCATTAACAATTGAATCTGCAACAAAATTGATGCTTCTAGATGTTTGTTGATCGCCTCTGATTTGGCATATTCCCCATGGAGATGGGAATTTAATAACTTGATGTAGAGTTGATGGGACAACATCCATATCATGGATCCAAGGTCTCCCCATGATCATATTATAAGCCATTTCCATATATACTATCTGAAATTTAGTTTCTTTAACAACACCTGCAGCAAAAGTTGTTAGAACTACCTCTCCTTTTGTTACTACACTTGAATTGTCGAACCCGGACAAGGTATGCGCCTTCGGTATCATTTTGTCTTCAGCTTGCATTTCACGTAATACCCTTAGTAGTATAATATTTACGGAACTTCCTGGATCAATCAAAACTCGTTTTACATTAGTGTCATGTACAAGTAAAGATATTACCAGTGCATCGTTGTGGGGGGTGATCACTCCTTCTGTATCTGTATCATCAAAAGTGATACTTTCATCTTCTAAGGTCTGTCGCACTCGCTTCCCGTGCGTGATTGTTACTTTGGAAACTTTATTTGAAGCTGTATATGTTACTCCATAAATATCTTCTCCCCCACTTATAACATTCACAGTTCTCTTGGGTGATGGGGGCTTTGGTGGTTCTTGCCTATTTTTCATGTAGGCTTGCTTACCTTTCTCACTAAATAACTCAGTGAGATACCCTTGTTTCAATAGATGGTCCACTTCACTTTGCAAGAATCTACATTCCGAAGTCTTATGCCCGTGATCATTGTGAAATTCGCACCAATGATCTGGATTGCGCTTATTTGGATTTGACCGCATCTCTTTCGGCCAACGTACCTTATCTCCCATGCTCCTCAAAACAGCTACGAGCTCGGAGGTAGTGACATTGAAATTATATCCACCAAATCTTGCCTTCAATCTTCCATCATCATCTCGTGACTCTTGTTTGTTTCGATCATTCCTGAACCTTGATGAAGAACCAGATTCCCTGTTTCTTGATTTTTGATCATATCGTTGATTTTCCTGTTTTGACCGTGAATCTTTTCCTGCAGGACCCATATAAGGATCGTACTTGTTTTTACCTGATCTTTTTTCAGTTTCGGATCTCCTGGAACTGCTCCTTTCTTCATGTTAAAATCGAGGCACGGTATCTTCTTCGATTCGCAACTTTGTACTGTACCTGTTATAAACATCATTCCATGTGGTTGCGGGGAACTCTCGAAGGCTTTCTTTAAGTCTTCTAGTGGCTTCTGAACTTTTATCATTTAAGTTGCTTGCAAAAGCTATTGCAACCCAATTATCAGGTACACGGGGTAAAGTCATCCTTTCCCGTTGGAATCTATCAACAAAATCTCTGAGCAATCCTGAGTCCCCTTGTTTGATTTTGAAAATGTCTTCCATTCTCTTCTCAACCTTTTGAGCTCCTGAGTGCGCCTTAATAAAAGAATCTACAAGCTCAGCAAAAGAGTTTATAGAATTTTCAGGCAAAAGAGAATACCATGTTAGTGCACCCTTGGTGAGTGTTTCTCCAAATTTCTTGACCAACACGGACTCTGCTTGGTTAAATCATTGCCTTTGACACCTGTAGTAAATGCCGTCACATGATCACGTGGGTCCGTTGTGCCATCATACTTTGAGATGTCAGGCATTTTGAACTTTTTAGGGATTGGAAGGGGAGCAGCACTTGGTTTCCAAGGTTGTTGTGAGTATTTATCCACATCTACTCCTTTGATTATTGGGGGGACTCCAGGGATTTGCTCGATGCGCTCGTTTTGTTCTTTGAGTTGTTTCTGCAAAGTTAGTACCAAATTTTGTAAATGAGAATTATTTGTATTACCTGGATCCGTTTCTCGTGGTTCGCTGGGGGTTCCCTCATTTGCAGAATTAACAAGTCCAGAACGTGGATTCTCCAATGTATTGTTATTAGGCGTAGGTGTGGGTGATGCAGCAGGTAACCGGCTAACTAGAGCTTGAAGAGCTTGGCTAACCCGTGCATCAATTATTTTCTGTAAAGCTTCATCTGGTCCCTCAAAATGTTCAGATTGTCCTTGCTCGTCAGAATGAGATTCTGGTGCAGGAGTACCTTCACGAGATTGATGTGGTGAATTTTGAGGGGAAGGAACTACGTTAATGTTGTGTAAATCTCCTTGATTCTGATGGATTTGATTTTCATCAGCATTATTGTTGTTGTTGTTGTTGTCGTTTGACATGATGATAACAAATAAAATGTAACTTAAAAAGGAATAGATTATCAGATTCCCGGTAACGGAACCAATTTGTTTAACAAAAAAAAATAGAATTTCGTTTAAAACTAGAAATTAAGAGAAAAAAATCGGGTTACTGATAATCAGGAGACGAAAAGAATAAGAAATTTTTGAGGATAATAAAGTAGTAAATAAGTTTGTATTTCAATGTAATCTCAATGATTTTCCCTACAAATGCTGAGACCTCCTCCTTTTATAGTTGATTTTTCTAGGAAAAAGTATAATGCCTTAGCCTTAAAGAGGCAATTATGAGCATTAAATGACATTAAATGAAACGTTACACAATCATTCCTATTCAATACTGATTCGCTAACGTATTTGACATTTAATACTGAATTTAGACTCCTTTATGCCATTAGATTCATATCTTCAATTCCTTCTGACCTCCTGGCTTTAATTAAGTTAAATAGATACGAGACTCGTATCATTTGAATAGCATCTCGTGCCTATTTAACTTTCTTCTCCTCGTATCTGATATCGCCCGTGCCTCTTAACTGATCATCATATTTTGACCATTTGACCAGTCCACGTGTCATGCCACGTCACCTTCAATATAAATTCAGTTTTTGTCCTATACAGATACCGCACCGAATGAAAAAAAAAAAAAAAACCTTGATATCTCTACCAACTTTTCTAGTCACGCGAGCGTCACTTCTCCTTTTGTATAAATTGCAATTGAAGGGTCCGTTTGGTTTAAATAGGTTGTAGTGGATGGACAATACGCTCTCCCTTTAATTGATGACTAGTGACCCACAAACAACATTGGCCCTTATGTAATCCATTTTCAAAAAGATACCCTTGAGCCCGCAACACACTATCCGCTCGATAAAAATTTATTTGCACCAATTTTTATGTCAAATCTATATAAATTATCAAGTCATAAATTATTGTGAAAATATGTACGTATTAATTTATCATAATTATAAGTATATTTGTGAAAATATATTTATTGAATTTATATGTAAATACCGCAAGTTTTTGCACCCTACCACTCCCCACTGTTGGCACTTAGAAACGGAAAAATCTGGGGACACATGTGGGCCCCACATAGAATCAATAGTCAAATACACTTGACCTTCCTCGTTTACCTAATAGCTGTCGTTTAGCAAATAATCTCCTTTCTTCTTCTTCTCGTTTCTCAAAGGAAGAAAGCAATGCTTTTTGAAAATTAAGACAAAACAAAATCAGCAGTTCCAAAGACAAAGCGTGCCCATTTTTGTTAAGTAAAACTAAAAGTCATATACATATTGACAGCATATCTGATACTGTGTGTGTGTCCCCCCTCTGTGTACTATTGCATTCCCTCCCCTTTATTATTCACTATGTTACTTACGACTCTTTAAAAAGCTATTTTTTGAGTATTCAATAATATTTTTAAAGAGTCCGAGCAATATAGTTGAATAAGAGAATTTTGCAACTAAAATCAATCAACTATCCCTTAGTTTCAAACTAATTGAAGTGGTGCAGATGATTTCATACCACCACATCTTTACTTTATTCTTTATTATATTTTGAAGTTATTTATACTTTTTACCATCAGTAAATAGTTTCGCATTTGTTCTTACCTTCAATAAAGTTCGAATATTAATTTAGTATTACCAATTATGATCTAAAATTACCTCTGTTATACTTTAGATTGAATTTTATGTACAATAAGTATGAGATAATAGTGTTTGCTCAAAAGTTATCACATATCTTATGAGTATAAAACAATATAAATAAATCACGGGAAAATTATAGCAAATCGTAATAATCCATTGGACCAAGCGAAGAACATGAAAACAAGTACTCAAGGTTAGGGGAGAAAAATTAAAAGCCTTTATTGATAATATTGGTTTGGTCTGCCTCTCCATGAAGAGGTTCAGAGCCTTACAATGGTGTTTTCACTTTCCATAAGATGGGTATGTTTTTCCCTTCTCT
>NW_017691235.1:0-744 GCF_001879085.1 Nicotiana attenuata
TCCGTGCATCAACTAGGGAGTAGAACCCTATGTTGAAAAATCCTCAGGTTATGCTGGCATCAACTAGCGAGTGGGACCCTATGTTGGAAAGTCATCAGGTTATGCTGACATCAATTAGGGAATATGACCCTAAGTTGGAACGTCATCAGGTTATGCTGATATCAACTAGGGAGTGAGAGCACAACTAGGGAGTGGTGACCCTATGTTGGAAAAAATCATTAGGTTATGCTGGCATCAACTAAGGAGTGAGACCCTATGTTGGAAAGTCATCAGGTTATACTGGCATCAATGAGGGAGTGGGACCATATGTTGAAAAGATATCAGGTAATGCTGGCATCAACTAGGGTGTGGGAATCTATGTTGGAAAGTCATCAGGTTATGCTGACATCAACTAGGAAGAGAAACCCTATGTTGAAAAGTCATCATGTTATGCTGGCATCAACTAGGGAGTGGAACCCTATGTTGAAAAGACATCAGTTTATGCTGGCATCAATTAGGGAGTGAGACCCTAGGTTGGAAAGTCATCAGGTTATGCTTGCATCAACTAGGGAGTGGGGACCTATGTTGGAAAGTCCTCAGGTTATGCTTGCATCAATAGGGAGTAGGACCCTATGTTGGAAAGTCATTCAAATATGCTTGCATCAACTAGGGTGTGGGACCCTATGTTGGAAAGTCATTATGTTATGGTGGCATCAACTAGGGAATGAGACCCTATGTTGGAAAGTCATCAGGTTATGCTGGCAT
>NW_017691235.1:5019-5613 GCF_001879085.1 Nicotiana attenuata
AAAGTCATCAGGTTATGCTTGCATCAACTAGGGAGTGGGACCCTATGTTAGAAAGTCATCAGGTTATGCTGACATCAACTAGGGAGTGTGACCCTATGTTGGAAAGTCTTCAGGTTATGCTGGCATCAACTAGGGAGTAGGACCCTATGTTGGAAAGTCATTCGGTTAGATGTTGGAAAGTTATCATGTTATGATGGCATCAACTAGGGAGTGAGACCCTGTGTTGGAAATTCATTTGGTTATGCTAGCATGAACTAAGGAGTGGGACCCTATGTTGGAAAGTAATCAAACATGCATCAAATAGGGAGTGTGACCCTATGTTGGAAAGTCATCAGGTTATACTTGCATCAACTAGGGAGTGGTGACTCTATGTTGGAAAATTATCAGGTTATGCTGGCATCAAGTTAGTGAGCGAGACCCTATGTTGGAAAGTCATCAGGTATGCTGGCATCAACTAGGGAGCGAGACCCTATGTTGGAAAGGCTGGCATCAACAATGGAGTGGGACCCTATGTTGGAAAGTCATCACGTTATGCTCGCATCAACTAGGGAGTGGGACCCTATGTTGGAAAGTCATCATGTTATGCTGGCATCA
>NW_017691236.1:0-702 GCF_001879085.1 Nicotiana attenuata
GCAATCCGGTTCCGGCTCCGTCCCACGGCATGAGGCTTGGGCCATGGCAGGCGAAAATACAGGCACGACTAGCGGAATTCCAATTTAATTGCCGTAAAATGCCAAATAATGTAATTTGGTCATGGCGGGGCGGTGACTATGGTTCCTTAGGTCGTATTGGATGTCCCGGAAAAATATTAGGCGAACTAGTTCCGGCTCCGTCTCACAGCGTCGGGCTTGGCCCATGGCAGGCGAAAATACAGGCACGACTTGCGGAATTCTAGTTTAATTGCCGTAAAATGCCAAAAAATGTAATTTGGTCATGGCAAGGCGGTGATTATGGTTCCTTAGGTTGTATTTGATGTTCATGTTAGGCGATCCGGTTCCAGCTCCGTCCCACGGCGTCGGGCATGGGCCATAGCAGGCAAAAATACTGGCACGACTGGCGGTATTCCAGTTTAATTGCCGTAAAATGCCAAAAAATATAATTTACTCATGGCGGGGCGGTGACTATGGTTCCTTAGGTCGTATTTGATGTCCCGGAAAAATATTAGGTGATCTGGTTCTGGCTCCATCCCACGACGTCGGGCTTGGGCCATGGCAGGCAAAAATACAGGCACGACTAGCGGAATTCTAGTTTAATTGCTGTAAATTGCCAAAATATGTAATTTGGTCATGTCGGGGAGGTGACTATGGTTCCTCTAGGTCGTATTTGATGTCCCG
>NW_017691236.1:4896-5613 GCF_001879085.1 Nicotiana attenuata
GGCGTCGGGCTTGGGCTATGGCAGGCGAAAATACAAGCATGACTAGCGGAATTCCAGTTTAATTCCGTAAAATGCCAATAAATTTAATATGGTCTTGGAGGGGCAGTGACTATGGTTCCTTAGGTCGAATTTGATGTCCTGGACAAATATTAGGTGATCAGGTTCCGGCTCTATCCCACGGCGTCGGGCTTGGGCCATGGTAGGCGAAAATACAGGCACGACTGGTGGAATTCCAGTTTAATTGCCGTAAAATGCCAAAAAATGTAATTTGGTCATGGCGGGCGGTGATTGTGATTCCTTAGGTCGTATTTGATGTTCAGGACAAATATTAGGCGATCCGGTTCCGGCTCCGTCCTACGGCGTCGGGCTTGGGCCATAGCAGGCAAAAATAGTGGCACGACTGGCGGAATTCCAGTTTAATTGCCGTAAAATGCCAAAAAATGTAATTTTCTCATGGCGGGGCGGTGACTATGGTTCCTTAGGTCGTATTTGATGTCCCAGAAAAATATTAGGTGATCCGGTTCCGCCTCCATTCCACGGCGTCGGGCTTGGGCCATGGCAAGCGAAAATATAGGCACGACTGGCGGAATTCTAGTTTAATTGCTATAAAATACCAAAATATGTAATTAGGTGATGTCGGGGCGGTGACTATGGTTCCTCTAGGTCGTATTTGATGTCCCGGACAAATATTAGGTGATCCGGTTCCGGCTCCGTCCC
>NW_017691237.1:0-857 GCF_001879085.1 Nicotiana attenuata
GCCCAAGCAGTATAACTCTCTAGTTTAAATGGGAACTGGGCCTAGTGGTGTAACGGCATGCCCAATATATCATCAGCCTGCTGAATCAGTTAGCCTTCCAAGGTTAATAGCCTTTTGAGGTTTGAACCTGAACATCAGCCTCTACTCACCCTCGAATTGGGCCTGGTCTAGGGCCTGGAATTTAGATAGCCTTGCAAAATAGTGTTACAACTGAAATTAAAACCATGGGTCAGCTCTTGAGGCCTAACACGCTGAAGCTTATCGTAGCTGTTTAGACGAAATTTTTAAAAAAAATTTGAATCATATTTCGGGCCTTCCAGTTAAGTAGCGAATTTGAATTAAGAGGCTTTCCTCTTGTTTAAATTTGGACTTGAACTAGAGGCCTGAATATTATTAATTAGGCTTTTAGAGACAACACTTAATAGAAAATAATAGTTCTTTTAGGATGGCCTTTAAAATAAAATGAGGTGCGCCGCGCCAAACAAAATTTACAAATTGCGTGGCCCTCTTTAATTACTTCATTAAAATATTTAGAACTCGGGACGTGCCATTTAGCGAATTTTCATGGCCTCCCGCAAAGTTAATAACACGTTAGCCACTTTAGGCACGTTCTTTAATAATTTTACCTTCCTAAGTTCGGGTGTGCATTTCATGTGACCCAAATCCAAATCCCAAAACGTTGAATAAAATGTGTCGAGGATCCGGGTGCATTTCATGTGACGTGATCCAAAAACATGTTTTAAACGACATTCAATTTCCTAAAAAATAAATAAAAGCGGTAAATAATTTTAAACTTGCACTATAGGGTGACATGTATTAAAATCAGATTTTAGCCAATTATAATAGTTTAAGCGACC
>NW_017691237.1:4783-5613 GCF_001879085.1 Nicotiana attenuata
TCAGTCTTGTTAGCCACCATGTTTGCCTCAACAACTACAGCAGCAATGACATCACCACCTCAGTAAGGTTGGCTTGGAATGGAGCTTTTCCTCCATTCTTTGAGCTTTGTCCTTGTCTCTGATTGCACTGAAAAGCCTTGTGACCAATTTTTCCGCAGACATAGCAAGGTCCTTTCGACTTTTGAATATGGCCCTCCGGCTTATTGAAGTAATTCTGCTTCTTCACATGTCCTTTCTTCTGGCCTTTCTTTTGTTTTCCTTTAAACATGTCTTTCACAAAAGTACTAGAAGATTGCACAAGGTTAGCTTTAGAAGAATTAAGAGAGAGAGATTTCATCTTATCCTTAAGTCGTTCAGACTCCTCATCTTTGAGACGGTTTGCTTCCTCAGTCTTCATGTGACTGATTAGTTCTTGAAGAGTTAAGTTTTTCTTCTTGTGTTTTAGTTGATTCCTGTAATCACTCCAGGAAGGTGAAAACTTTTCAGGCAAAACATTAGCCTGAAGAATCTCACACATCTCCATGCCTTCGTTCAAAACATCAGCAGTTAAGTTCTCATACTCGTGAACCTGTTCCATGATTGGCTTATCATCAACCATC
Organism: Nicotiana attenuata; assembly: GCF_001879085.1. NCBI lineage: Eukaryota > Viridiplantae > Streptophyta > Magnoliopsida > Solanales > Solanaceae > Nicotiana > Nicotiana attenuata. The sequence goes on from NW_017691237.1 coordinate 5,383, forward strand.
TGAAACTTGATCCACTTTCCAATGACATACTTCTTTTTTCCTGCATCATCAGCAACATATTTCTTCTCCAAACTGTCCCATATAACTTTAGCAGATTTATAATTTATAAACAAATCAAAGAGAGGGTTAGTCATATGGTTAAGCAGATGCCCTCTTACTGTTTTATTATCCTTTTCAAATTTCTTCTTAGCAGCATCATCAGTAACATCAATATTAGCAACATTAGAACTA
>NW_017691238.1:0-896 GCF_001879085.1 Nicotiana attenuata
AATAGCTACCGGCTCCTCCTCATATGATAAGTCTTTGTCAAACTGGACAGTACTGAAGTCTAACACATGGGTAGGATCGCCGTGATACCTACGAAGCATAGATACATGGAAAACTGGGTGCACGACTGATAAGCTAGGTGGCAACGCAAGTCTATAAGCCACCTCACCCACTCGATCAAGAATCTCAAACAGGCCGATGTACCTAGGGCTAAGCTTGCCCTTCTTCCCAAATCTCATCACGTCCTTCATAGGCGACACTCGGAGCAATACCCGCTCACCAACCATGAAAGCTACATCTTGAACCTTACGGTCTGTATAACTCTTTTGCCTAGACTGAGCTGAACGAAGCCTCTCCTGAATGATCTTGACCTTATCTAAGGCCTCCTGAACTAAATCTGTACCCAATAACCGAGCCTCTCCCGGCTCAAACCATCCGACTGGAGACCGACATCGCCTACCATACAATGCTTCATAAGGAGCCATCTGAATGCTGGACTGGTAGCTGTTGTTGTAGGCAAACTCTGCTAAAGGCAAGAACTGGTCCCACGAGCCTCCGAAATCAATGACACAGGCTCGGAGCATATCCTCCAATATCTGAATAGTCCTCTCGGACTGGCCGTCCGTCTGAGGATGGAACGCTGTGCTCAACTGAACCTGGGTGCCCAACTCCTGCTGAACTGCTCTCCAGAAGCGCGAGGTAAACTGCGTACCCCGATCCGAAATATAGATACCGGCACCCCGATGAAGGCAAACAATCTCTTGGATGTAGATCCCAGCTAACCTCTCCGATGAATAAGTGGCTGCAATAGGAATAAAATGCACTGACTTGGTCAGCCTATCAACGATGACCCAAATGGCATCAATTTCTCGAGTCATCGGAAGTCCAGTAACGAATC
>NW_017691238.1:4594-5613 GCF_001879085.1 Nicotiana attenuata
TATATAAGTGGACGGCGTGCCACACGATCCCATTTCATAATATATATATAAGTGGACGGCGTACCACACGATCCCATATTATAGTTCAAAATATCAGACTTTGAAAAGGAGGCCCCATTAGGGGAATTCGACAACATAACACTTTAACCCGGCAAGGGTACAACTAACAGCCCAAATATCCCGGCAAGGGAGAGTACATAATAATAGTCTACACGTCCCGGCAAGGGAATAATCACAACACATCCTCTTTTAAATCACTTCTTTCTCGACTATCACATTCTTGTTCGAGCCAACGCTCCAAAATATACCAATCACAATTCTTCCTCAACCGTTCACATTATATGAAATTTATCAATTAAACAAGGAAGTTGTGTCACATCATTCGAATTAAAAGCAATTAAGACTCACGGTCATGCTAGACTCCGGTGCATAGACAACTGTCACCATGCCTATACACCGTACTCCACATTTAGCAAGTAGCAAATAACATCCTAATCCTATTCCCTCAAGCCAAAGTTAGAACAAACACTTACCTCGGATGCTCCAAACTCAACTCAATCCTCTAATATAGCTTTACCCCTCGAATCCACCACCAAACCGTTTGCCCAAAACGTTGACCGAAGTCAAACTTAATCAATTAAAACATCAAAATTTTTATTATCTTTCTCACAAATTCATATATATACGTTCCGGCTACGCGCCCGGACTGCGCACACAAATTCGAGGCAACCCCCAAGTGAGGTTTTCACGGCCTCAGAGATACGGAGTGAGTAGGAATACAGGTGATGACCCTTTGGGTCGTCACATTCTCCACCTCTAAAACAACCGTTCGTCCTCGAACAGACAAGAGAAAGAAGTACCTGAGTCAGGAAAAAGATGGGGATAACGGCTCCGCATATCAGACTCGGACTCCCAAGTCGATGCCTCAGGAGGCTGACCTCTCCACTGAACACGAACAGAAGGAAAACTCTTAGACCTCAACTGACGAACCTGCCGATCTAGAATAGCTACCGGCTCCT
>NW_017691239.1:0-955 GCF_001879085.1 Nicotiana attenuata
CCTTAAGGAATTTAAGCCTCCCAATTACGTTGCTGCAGGGATTATGGCAGAATTCCTCCAGGATTTTACAAAGCCTCTGAAATTCGAGCACCAGCAATTAACTCGAATTTCCACTTGAACAAATTTGGTGAATTGAAGATAGCAGAAAAGAAGAAGATACTTTGTTGCTTTTCTGATGATTTTTGTTTTGGAGAAGAAAAGGGTGTTTATAAACCCTTTATGTGTCTGTTAGGACTAACAGACTCAACCTTTGCCAATAGGCACCTTTTAATACCAAAAGTCACCTCTTTTCAAATCCTTTAGGTGTCTGTTAGGACTAACAGACTCAACATTTGCCAATAGGCACCTTTTAATACCAAAAGTCACCTCTTTCAAAACCTTTGCCAATAGGCACCTTTTAAAACAAAAGTCACCTCTTTTCAAATACTCCCATCAAAACACTAACTAATATAATATTTTGTATTGAAAACAATGCTAATGTTAATCAACATTGTAGTCTTTTCATTTAGTTTAGAAGATGCAATTACGTTAGGCGCCCGTATTTACTAAAGTTTATTATATTGCAGAGAAAAGTAGAGAGAGAGAATTCTTATTGATTTGGGATGAATTACAATGGAAGAGAACCCTCTATTTATAGGGAGAGGTTGACTTAGCCACCAAGTAATAAACCCTAGAATCTCTCTAAATATGGACATTCACCATAAATAGAATTCTATTTATAACACTCCCCCTGAATGTCTATTCAACAGATAATGTGCCTCGTTAAAACCTTAACTAAAAGAAAACCCAATGGGAAAAAATTCTAGAAAAGGAAAAAGAGTACACATGTTTAGAAATGCGCCTATTGGTTGCCTCGTTAAAAACCTTGCAAGGAAAACCCAGTGGGACAAAACCTTGTAAGGGAAAAAGAGTGCAACGCGCATTAACTCCCCCTGATGAGAGCATCAATTCACAT
>NW_017691239.1:4673-5613 GCF_001879085.1 Nicotiana attenuata
AAATGACCCATTTTTCCGCAAGTATAACATGGACCTTTCTTAATGTTAGAAGAATTTTCCTTTGGAGCAGCCTCAAACTTTCTCTTCTTTCCAGCCTTGTTTCCAGATTTTCCTGAGTTGTTTGCCTTACTAGACTCAACATAATTCACCTTTGAACTAGTTTCCGCAGCATATTTATTTTCACATTTTCGTGACTCTTCTTCAATCCGAATATGCTTTGTCAATTGGTCCACATTAAAGTCTTCGGAAGAATGTAATAATTTCTTCCTATAGTCATTCCAAGTGGCTGGTAATTTTGCAAGTATAGCAGCCACTTGAAGAGATTCAGAAACATCGACTTTTAAAATCTTTGAGTCTAGATATCAAAACCAGCAACTCATCAACCTGTTCCATGACAGATTTCCCATCTATCATTTGAAATTCAAAAAATTTCATTCCAAGGAATCTGTCCGTTCCTTGCTTCAAAGCAGTATATTTCTGTTCCAAGGCTTTCCAGATTTCTTGTGGTGATTTGTGAGGACGGAACAAATCATATAAACGATCAGAAAGTGAGTTTAAAATGAAACCTCTACAGCGCACCTCATCATCTTCACGTTTTTTGCGTGCCGCCTTAATTTCGTCAGAATCTTCAGCAGTAGGTTCTGGCATTGCAGTAAGATCAGAACTCAGCAGATATGCTATACCCAACTCCGTGAGAAAGAACAACAATTTGTCTTTTCAGCGGGTGAAATTTGAGCCATCAAATCGATCCAGTTTGAACACTCCGAACATCTTGTTGAAACCAGAATCACTACCAGAAGCCTCCATTGCAGGGTTTTTAAATTCCTTAAGATTGTTAGAAAGTATAACAGAATATAGGGACGAAATATTTAGGCTTTGATAGTGTAGTCACTGTCCTTAAGGAATTTAAGCCTCCCAATTACGTTGCTGCAGGGATTAT
>NW_017691240.1:0-484 GCF_001879085.1 Nicotiana attenuata
GACTAAGCATTGTCTCCATCTTCATTCTTGCATTGCATAAGGCTACCATTCTGCCTTCCGAGACTAAGCTCTGTCTCCATCTGCATTTCTGCATTGCATGAGGCTACCGCTCTGCCTTTCGAGACTAAGCTCTGTCTCTATCTGCATTTCTGCATTGCATAAGGCTACCATTCTACCTTCTGAGACTAAGCTATGTCTCCATCTGCATTTCTGCATTGCATAAGGCTATTGTTCTGCCTTCCGAGGTTAAGCTCTACCTCCATCTGCATTGCATAAGGCTACCATTCTGCCTTCCGAGGTTAAGCTCTACCTCCATCTGCATGGCTGAAACATCGCCACCTTTATTTACTTTCTGCATGGCTGAAAGATCGCCGCCTTCATTTACATTTTGCATCGGCTGAAAGATCGCCACCCTCATTTACATCTTGCACCGGCTGAAAGATCGCCACCTACTGCATCTCATGGGCTGAAAGATCGCCAAATT
>NW_017691240.1:4801-5613 GCF_001879085.1 Nicotiana attenuata
GTCAGACCGTACTAGGTTCCGGGTTCGTCCGAAAGTTCTACAAAAATTTTACCTATAATTTCCCCCCCTCCCCCCCACCCCCCCCCGCCCCCAATTGGAAACTGGGGCAGAATTTTGAGGAGGACCCTCAAAATTCTGAAGTAACTTCAGCCAGTAATCGCAAGCAACCGTCAGAAGCAGCAGCCCAGTAAACTGGGGCAGAATTCTGAGGAGGACCCTCAAAATTCCGAAGCAAGAGAGGTTGCAATGTCCTGAACTACGTCACAGTCGTCGGTTCATCTAAAAACTATTTCTTAAATATATACTTATGTCATATCTTTAACAAACTCATGCATGTTTATTATCGAAATCGCTTTGTTCAGCAACGCTACCCCTATGATACATACCGTGTCATCAGATCAAAGCCGAACAAGTCAAGCAAAGCCAGCGGGGACACGAACTAACCTTTCCCCTTTACAGAACTCACGATTTTTCTTTGGATGCAGGCGCCCAAGTCACAAAATCATTGAATATATTATACATTCATCCTGTTCAGGAATACAACTCTCCGAACCATCACACCTATTCACAGTTGCTATCTGCACGCAATATCCCCAGCAGTCACAATATCACAATCAGCTATCAGCTATCAGCTAAGAAATTTTATTACTATGTGCCTTTTTATCATTGCATAAGGCTACCATTCTGCCTTCCGAGACTAAGCATTGTCTCCATCTTCATTCTTGCATTGCATAAGGCTACCATTCTGCCTTCCGAGACTAAGCTCTGTCTCCATCTGCATTTCTGCATTGCATGAGGCTACCGCTCTGCCT
>NW_017691241.1:0-516 GCF_001879085.1 Nicotiana attenuata
GGATGTCATCATCAAATCCAAGAAAGCCACTGATCATATGGAAGACCTGAGAAAGTTCTTCAACAGATTGAGGAAGTACAATCTGAAACTGAATCTCGCCAAGTGTGCATTCGGGGTTCCTGCTAGAAAATTACTAGGTTTCATCGTGAGTCGTCGAGGAATAGAATTGGACCCATCAAGGGTCAAAGCCATTCAAGAATTTCCACCGCCAAAGAACAAGAAGGACGTAATGAGTTTCTTGGGGAGGCTCAACTATATCAGCCGGTTCATAGCTCAGTCCGCAGTCATTTGTGAACCCATCTTTAGAAAAGAAGATACTCCGAGCAGGATATTTTTGGATGACTATAGAAACAGACTGTATCCAGTATGTTCGCAAATGCCATCACTGTCAGATACATGCAGACATGATAAAGGTGCCTCCAAACGAGCTTACTGCAACAAGCTCACCGTGGCCATTCGCCGCCTGGGGAATGGATGTTATTGGACCTATTGAGCCTGCCGCATCAAACGGGCACA
>NW_017691241.1:4863-5613 GCF_001879085.1 Nicotiana attenuata
TAGATTCAGAAGAGGATGATATACCAGAAGAGGTCGTCAGAGAGGTTGAGAATTTTGAGAATAGACCTAAGTCTAACCTGAGAAACTGAGCGTTAATTTGGGAGATACAGAAAATGTCGAAGAAACTCGCATCAGTGTTCACCTGTCACCATCAGAAGAGGAAGAATACACAGAATTTTTAAAGGAATATGAGGACATATTCGCCTGGTCGTATGATGATATGACTGGTCTCAGCACGTCCATTGTAGCTCACAAACTGCCAATAGATCCAGCCTGTCCGCCGGTAAAACAGAAGCTCAGGAAATTTAAACCAAACATGAGTTTGAAAATCAAAGAAGAGGTTACTAAGCAAGTCAAAGCTAAGGTTCTCAGAGTGGTAGAGTATCCGACATGGTTAGCCAACATCGTGCCGGTACTAAAGAAAGATGGGAAAGTTATTGTTTGTGTCGACTATCGGGATCTTAACCGGGCCAGTCCCAAAGATGACTTCCCCTTGCCGAACATACACATTCTTATCGACAACTGCGCCAAGCATGAGTTGCAGTCCTTTGTTGATTGTTTCGCCGGATATCATCAGATATGGATGGATGAGGAAGATGCAGAGAAAACGGCTTTCATCACGCCGTGGGGAATGTATTGTTACAAAATGATGCCATTTGGGTTGAAGAATGCTGGCGCCACCTATATGAGAGCCATGACTACTATCCTTCACGACATGATACACAGGGAGATTGAAGTATATGTGGACGA
>NW_017691242.1:0-699 GCF_001879085.1 Nicotiana attenuata
AGGGGCAAGCTTTTGATTAATCCTTACTGTTGGAATTATTTGTCTTTACTGTTTTAAGAGGAGAATTATCTGATACTCACTGTTTTACTGTATAACTGATTTTACTGCTTGAGATAGCGCTATATTGTGCCTTTATGAGATTTCATGCTTTCAGACATTATTTAGTTTTATTACTAACTGGGTCGGAGTACTCACATAACTCCCTGCACCATGTGTGCAGATACTGGCAGATCTGAATTCGCTCCTGAGCGCTGATTCTTTCCAGACCAGGCGGTGACTAGGAGTAACGAGGTAGCTGTTGACGTCCGTAGCACCGTTTTCTCCCTTATCTTTTGTTATTTATGATAATTCCAGACTTGTAAAATATTAGTAAACTCTGTAGTAGCTCATGACTTGTGACACCCCGATTTCGGGCTGAGTCGGGATGGTTTTTGTTGTACTATCATGTTTATTTCGCACTTGTGGTTATATTATCTGTGAATTAGACTTATTCCTGCTAAGTAATTATAAAGAGATGTATTGTTTTGTTGTTGGCTGGCCTTGTCTTCACGAGAGGCGACATCACGACCGGGTTGGGATTTTGGGCCGTGACAAGAGATAATACCCAATCGAAAGCAATCGAAAAATATCAAAATTCACGAATTTGGCAAAACCCGAGCCCCGGGCCCACATCTCAAAACTCAGAATTTTAACGTTCAT
>NW_017691242.1:5372-5613 GCF_001879085.1 Nicotiana attenuata
TATATATATATATATATATATATATATATATATATATATATATATATATATATATATATATATATATATATATATATATATATATATATAGACTTATACTTAGTGCATAATATAGCGTAAGTATGTATATTATATATATAAGCTATATTCGATATAATATTAGCTAATACACTTATACTTAGTGTATAATATAGCGTAAGTATATATATATATATATATATATAAGCTATATTCGATATAA
>NW_017691243.1:0-539 GCF_001879085.1 Nicotiana attenuata
CCCTAGTCGCCTTTTGCCAACATAGGGTCCCTCTAATCCCTAGTTGAGACTATTTTAGGCATACGGGTCTCCACTCCCTAGTCGCCTTTTGCCAACATAGGGTCTCCAATCCCTAGTTGAGGTATTTTTAGACATAGGGTCTCCACTCCCTAGCTGGCTTGTGCAATTTCCTGCTCTCTATCTAAATCTCTACCATTCCGGAGACTGACTGCCATCAGCTGATTCGGGTTTTGTTCCTTGGGGTTTATGTTTGTGTCTGCAGGTAAAGTTCCCGGAGGACGGTTGTTCAAAGCCATGGACAGCTGACCCAGTTGCGTTTCAATATTCTTTATGGCTGAATCATGCACTGCCAATTTTTCCTGCACTTTATTATTTGTCCCAATGAGTTGCTGAAGCATACCCCTGATTTCCACCATGTTGTTATCTTGCTGCTGAGGGGGTGGTTGGTAAGCTAATTGCTGCTGATTTTGCTGTGGATAACCCTGTGGTTTCTGATAAGGTACTGGCACTAATTGGTTTTGAGGGTGCATGCCCCCAGG
>NW_017691243.1:4871-5613 GCF_001879085.1 Nicotiana attenuata
TTTGCATCTATACCTGTTTTTGGGTACACCTTTTAATTATATCCGACTTTGACAAAAAAATTATAAAGTGACCCACTTTTTCGTGTAAACTTCAAAACATACGAGCCGTAAAGTAGACAGAATTTTATATCTGAAGTTTGAACTTCAGAATGTTTTGCCTGAAGTGTAGCAAAACTTCAGATATTTTTGCATGAAGTTTGGCCTGACTTGCAAAGGCAATCACGCAAACTTCAATTCATAGTGCAAATGGCAAACTTCAGTTCAATAAAGTACAGCATGTTACCACTTGCACCAACACATCATCAAGAATACCAGTTGGTCTTTTCACAGTGGGATCAACCAGCTGTAGCAGCATAGAAGTCGGTCTAGCTCTGCCGATGCCCAATTTAGTGTACACTGCCAGCGGCATCAGATTTATGCTGGCTCCCAAATCACACAATGCCTTTGCAAAGGCATAACTTCCAATTGTGCATGGAATAGTGAAGCTACCTGGATCGGACATCTTTTGAGCCATCGGTTTTGCCACCACTGCACTGCAGGTCTGTGTCAGAGTCACGGTGGATAGATCCTGAAAATCAAACTTCCGTGACATTAGATCTTTCATCATCTTGGCATAACCTGGCATCTCCCTCAAGACATCCATCAGAGGAATATTCAACTGAATTTGACGCAGCATCTCCATGAACTTTTTGTATTGGTCTGCCTTCTTTTGTTTGACCAGTCTCTGAGAGAAGGGTGCAGG
>NW_017691244.1:0-779 GCF_001879085.1 Nicotiana attenuata
CTAGGTTTCTATTATATCAGATAGAGGTACCCAACTCTCAGTCTGGAGAACATTTCAGCGAGATTGGGTTCACAGGTAGAGTTGAGCACAACATTTCATCCTCAACGGACGGACAGTCCGAGCATACTATCCAGATATTGGAGGACATGTTGCGTGCCTGTGTTATTGATTTTGGAGGTTCTTGGGCTGAATTCTTGCCACTTGCAGAGTTTGCTTATAACAACAGCTATCAATCCAGCATTCAGATGGCGCCGTATGAAGCCTTATATGGGAGACAGTGTAGATCTCCGGTTGGTTGGTTCGAGCCCAGCGAGGCTAGATTATTGGGGACAGAGTTAGTGCAGGATGCCTTAGAGAAGGTAAAAGTGATCTAGGAGAGACTTCGTACAGCTCAGTCGCGTCAGAAGAGCTATGCGGACCGGAAGGTTCGAGATGTATCTTATGCGGTGCGCGACAAGGTCTTGTTGAAGGTTTCGCCTATGAAAGGCGTTATGAGGTTTGGAAGGAAAGGAAAGCTGAGTCCAAGGTTCATTGGACCTTTTGAGATACTTAGGAGGATTGGGGAGGTGGCCTATATGCTTGCTTTGCCACCTAGCTTGTCGGGAGTTCATCCGGTGTTCCATGTTTCTATGCTCCGGAAGTATGTTGGGGACCCGTCTCATGTATTAGACTTCAGCACGATCCAGTTGGATGAGGACTTGACCTACAATGTGGAGTCGGTGGCTATTTTGGGTCGTCAGGTTCGAAAGTTGAGATCTAAGGACATAGCTTCGGTGAAG
>NW_017691244.1:4901-5613 GCF_001879085.1 Nicotiana attenuata
TATGATGACCCGCATTTGCTTGTCCTGAAGGACAGGGTCCAGCATGATGATGCCAGAGATGTGGCCATTGGAGATGATGGTGTGTTGCGGATGCAGGGCCGGATTTGCGTGCCCAATGTGGATGGGCTCCGGGAGTTAATATTAGAGGAGGCCCACAACTCGCGGTATTCGATTCATCCGGGTGCCGCGAAGATGTACCAGGATTTGAGACAGCATTACTGGTGGAGAAGGATGAAAAAGGATATTGTGAATTATGTGGCTCGGTGTCTCAACTGTCAGCAGGTCAAATATGAACACCAGAGACCCGGCGGTGTACTCCAGCGGATGGATATTCCGGAGTGGAAATGGGAGAATATTACTATGGATTTTGTGAGTGGTCTTCCTCGTACCTCGAAGAAGTTTGATTCGATTTGGGTGATTGTGGACAGGCTGACCAAGTCCGCACACTTCATTCCTGTATGCACTACCTATTCTTCGGACCGGTTAGCAGAGATTTTTATCCGAGAGATTATGCGGTTGCATGGGGTCCTAGTTTCTATTATATCAGATAGAGGTACCCAACTTCTCAGTTCTGGAGAACATTTCAGCGAGATTTGGGTTCACAGGTAGAGTTGAGCACAACATTTCATCCTCAACGGACGGACAGTCCGAGCATACTATCCAGATATTGGAGGACATGTTGCGTGCCTGTGTTATTGATTTTGGAGGTTCT
>NW_017691245.1:0-631 GCF_001879085.1 Nicotiana attenuata
ACTTCCTAGTTCATGCGAGCATAACCTGATGACTTTCCAACATAGGGTCTCACTCCCTAGTTGATGCCAGCATAACCTGATGGCTTTCCAACATATGGTCGCAATCCCTAATTGATGCCAGCATAAGCTGATGACTTTCCAACATAGGGTCCCACTCCCTAGTTGATGCAAGCATAACCTAATGACTTTCCAAACTAGGGTCCCACTCCCTTACTTGATGCCAGCATAACCAGACGACTTTTCAACATAGGGTTCCACTCCCTAGTTGATGTCAGCATAACCTTATGACTTTCCAACATAGGGTCACTCTCCCTAATTGATGCAAGCATAACCTGATGACTTTCCAACATAGGGTCTCACTCCCTAGTTGATGCAAGCACAACCTGAGGACTTTCCAACATAGGGTCCCACTCCCTAGTTCATGCAAACATAACCTGATGACTTTCCAACATAGGGTCACCACTCCCTTGTATGCAAGCATAAATTGATGACTTTCCAACATAGGGTCCCACTTCCTAGTTCAAGCCAGCACAACCTAATGACTTTCCAACACAGGGTTTCACTCCCTAGTTGATACCAGCATAACATAATGACTTTCCAACATAGGGTCCGACTCCCTAGTTGATGCAAG
>NW_017691245.1:4999-5613 GCF_001879085.1 Nicotiana attenuata
TGATGACTTTCCAACATAGGGTCCCACTCCCTAGTTCATGCCAGCATAACCTAATGACTTTCCAACACAGGGTCTCACTCCCTAGTTGATTCCAGCATAACATGATGAGTTTGCAACATAGGGTTCCACTCCCTAGTTGATGACTTTTCAACATAGGGTCCCACTCCCTAGTTTATGCCAGCATAACCTGATGGCTTTCCAACATAGGGTAACACTCCCTAGTTGATGCCAGTATAACCTGATGACTTTCAGACATAGGTTCACCACTCCCTAGTTCATGCAACCATAACCTGATGACTTTCCAACGTAGGGTCACCACTCCCTAGTTGATGCAAGCATAAATTGATGACTTTCCAACATAGGGTCTCACTCCCTAGTTCATGCTAGCATAACCTAATGACTTTCCAACATAGGGTCTCACTCCCTAGTTGATGCCAGCATAACCTGATGACTTTCCAACATAGGGTTCCACTCTCTAGTTGATGCCAGCATAACCTGATGACTTTCCAACATAGGGTCACACTCGCTAGTTGATGCCAGCATAAACTGATGACTTTTCAACATAGGGTTCTACTCCCTAGTTGATGCCAGCATAACCTGATGACTTTCAACAT
>NW_017691246.1:0-696 GCF_001879085.1 Nicotiana attenuata
ATGCCTAAGAGAAATACCCCTAATAGACAGTTGTGAAGCTAAAATATTTCCATTAGAAACTTTAAAGTTGCATGACAGACAATTAAAACCTAGTAATTAGTAAAAGAGCCTAAATTGTGTATAGTGTAGATATCATGCCATGAAAAATTTGAAGGGAGGGGATTGTACGATCATTACAAGAAAAAAGAGAATTCATGGTATAAGTTTACATCATCGATCCCAGGAACTTTAGGAGGTGCAAACTTTGTATGGTAGCTCCTGCCACTAGCTGGGTGGATCCAACGCCCGGTAATTCTCTCCTCCAAAATAGCATCATCAATTGCAAAATTAAGAACTTTATCAACTTTGGTCCCCCGATTTTGAAGCATCTCATCAAGCTGTATGAATATAGAAAGGCATGAATCTGGAGATCTCATAGGAACAATACTAACACAATAATCATAAAGCCAATAAAAGTATATATTTTCAGGTGCCTAAGGAGGTAGGAGACCTTTTCTGCTTGCACCACAGTCCTTGGAAATCCATCAAGAATGAATCCTTTTTGACACGAAGGTTTCTTCAATGCTTCATCTATTATCCCAACAACCAAGTCATCAGAAACAAGTTCTCCCTGAAATGAAAAGAGCAAAACATATACAATGACAATGAAAACCAAGTCGTCAGAATATTTACGATTGAAATGGAAGAGAATTGTAA
>NW_017691246.1:4247-5613 GCF_001879085.1 Nicotiana attenuata
GGCCGGCCGGGACGAGGAAGCAGCTTCCTTTTGCGGAACAGTTTTAGATTTTTTTGGCCATTTTGTTTTTGTAAGAAAAGAAGAATAGAGATTGGAATATTTGGTGTTTTGGGAAGAACAAACAAAGAAACTCAAAGACCTGGAGATAGGAAGCTCTGAAGAATGCAAAGAACTATGAAGATTAGAATGAAAGAGATTGAAAGTAAAGTTTGGGCAAAAGAAGAAAGATACATTTATAGGTTGAAGACGACGGTACAGAACCAGTAGTGGCCGACAACAACTGACAGGCATTTAATGCCTCGCCATCCGAACCAACAGGACGTTTCAGTGCCCACTTGTCACTGACGTCATGGTCGGGCTTGTTGCTTACGTCATGGTAAACCGAGGGGAAGCCCGAAGATTCAATTCGTTTCTTGTCATTATACTCCAAAAAATGAGGGGACTATCTGTATACGGTCAAAATCGGGCTTGCCTAATTTTGTATGGCTAATCGAAACCGGAGTGGCAGACAAAGGCTCGGCCCCGCGTTATATCGAACCATGGCACGGAGATGGATTGTTAAGCTCATGAATCAATGACCGACCAAGATCGAGACCAGTCGTGATCGAGATCGAAGCGAGATAGAGACCGAACAGGATCGAAGGAAGCCTGCTAAACCGAATAACAGAAAGCCGAGATATCCGTGGTCGGGCAAGGATCGAGGCAGAAATCTCGGCACGTATCGAGTCAAGACCGGACATTTAGCCAATCATGAGATTTCCTTGTGTATTTAGAATTGTACCGTATGTAAAATTCCTCTACTATATAAAGTGGGTTCTAATCATTTTGGAGTCAATTACCTGCACATCAAAACCAAAATATTTTGTTTACAACTCTGCGCAAAGGCAATCAGAAGACGGGACCCCACTTTTGAACAACATAAATGGAACCTTACTTAAAATTGGATTGCCAAAAGTTATTTCTTGTGGAACCAAAACAAGCTAATAAATTTATGAAACAACTATGTAACTACAAATAATCTAAGTTTTGGTGTGAAAAGTCTAGCCTAAATTGCAGCATGAAAAATCACTCTTGACAATAATAACATCAATGTGATTAAGTTTGCCAAACAGATTGTAAATCAAGTCCAATGCCAAATACAATTGTTAGTCTGGCAGATGCTTTTCCAAACAAGATCTTAGTCAGTACAGTCATGAACAATTCCAAGATAAGTTTGAGATCAACTCTAAACCAAAGCAACTAGAGCTAAAAAGAAGTATACCGGTTCAGTTTGCCTATGGAAGGATTCCAGCCTTGACTTAAGAACAGCAGCGGTGTCATCTTGGCTTGTATCAAAGGCTCTCCAGTGACCGTTCATGAACGCAAA
>NW_017691247.1:0-1279 GCF_001879085.1 Nicotiana attenuata
GATTGGCCCATTGTTGATGTCGTTTGAGGTGTTGGGAGTGATCTCCTCATCAGCATAAATCATTTCGCATTGGTTTTGGTCGATTTGGATGGCCAGAACTCCATTTTCGGCCACCTGGTGCTCATCGGAGAGTTGCAGAGGTTTGGGGATGACGATTGGCACGGTGGAATGGCCTGAAATTTGGTGGAATGGCCTGGTACCACTCTTTCTCCGCTGAAGCTTTTGAGGCTTTTCCACCGGAGGTGATGGCTGCTCGGTTAGCAGCGGCGATGACGGCAATGATGTCGGTGGTGAAGGCTCTTGTTATTCGTTGAGCTCAACTGAAATTGAGTCTGTGGGGTTTTAACTTGGTGGGGTTAATTAATGACTTGGCAGCTGACATGGAAAAAATTGAGGGGGTCAGCTGCCACAGTGTCAAAACATCAGGGTTAGGGGTATTTTTAAAACTTCATTAACAGTAGGGACAAGAATGGACGAAAAGTGTAACGGGTGGCACAAGTAACCAATAAACAATAGTAGAGGGGCAATTTTAACCCTTTTCCCGTTTTTTTAATTTAGTATTATGGATTTTATCTTTATTTCATCTTTGATTCTGCTATTTCCATGAGTAGCTAAACTCATAGCTAGGGTTGTGATCCAACCCTAGCGTGGGTATTTGATGGGTCTTGAATTTTAGGGCATGAATGTGTATGGGTTAGTAGTATTTAGCCTAGTTCTTGCTAGAACTATGGAATTAGTGGTTGCAAACACTGATTCATGCCTTTGTGACTTAGTCTCTACTTCAGAAAGAGGGACTAAGTCTGGAAAACTAGGCTAACAAGGAATTGGGGTGAACTTAAGAAATTGATATCCCCAATTAAAGGGTTAAACCTAGAGATAGTAATACCCAACTTGAACTATCATCGGTTGTATTGCATGAATATCCACTTGGACTTGAGAAAGCCAAATTGGGCAAAATCACTCAAACTACCGAGAGGTATAGAGTGAGTACCCGGGTGTGATAGTTATATTACGACCCCAATTAATCAATGATTGCCCTAGATTCTTGCAATCCGTTAGATATCCACCTAGGTAGAAGTCACTACCCTAGTCCCTTTAAAACCTTGAAAACAACATCAAAAACATTGTACTTAGTTTTAACTATTGCATGCTATAGAATAGACGTAGAAGTAGAAAACAAACCAACCATGTGTGGAAGTGTAATTAAGAGCAAAACCCACATCTAGACTCGGATATAAATCTAACTCCAAACAAATTAACTCCCTGTGGATTCGATCCC
>NW_017691247.1:4556-5613 GCF_001879085.1 Nicotiana attenuata
GGTTCATCAAGGATTTCTCAAAGGTGGTGAACCCCTTGTGCAAGTTGTTGGAAAAAGATGCAAAATTTGTGTTCAATGATGATTGCATGAAAGCTTTTGATCAAATCAAGTATAGGTTGACTACCACTCCCATCATTACCGCACCAAATTGGAGCTTACCATTTGAGCTCATGTGTGATGCTAGCGATGTGGCGGTAGGAGCGATATTGGAGCAATGCATCAACAAGATATTCCATCCGGTCTAGTATGCTAGTAAGACCATGAACGACGCCCAAGTCAACTATACGGTGACTGAGAAAGAACTCTTAGCCATTGTCTTTGCTATGGAAAAGTTCCGCCCGTACCTCATCGGTACCAAAGTGATTGTTCACACCAATCACGCGACGCTTTGCTATTTGATGAGTAAGAAGGACTCCAAGGTAGATTGATGAGGTGGGTACTTCTTATATAAGAGTTTGATCTTGAAATCATAGACCAAAAGGGGAGTGAAAATCAAGTGGCGGACCACGTGTCCCGTTTGGAAGAGGAGGGGAGGCCCCATGATGGTCTTGAGATCAATGATTCGTTTCCGGATGAACAACTCCTTTCCATGTCTTTGGCCGGGATGCCTTGGTTTGCCGATGTGGCTAACTATCTTGTGATTGGAATTCTCCCGAATGAGTTCTCTTCACACCAAAGGAAGAATCTCAAACGGGACTACTTGGATTATTATTGGGATGAGCCATATCTTTTTAAAATTTGCACTGATGGTGTTATCCGGAGATGTGTTCCAGAAGAAGAGCAATTGGGTATTCTTGAGGCTTGTCATTCCTCACCTTATGGTGGTCACCATGGTGGAGCGAGAACTGCTACAAAGGGCCTAAGCTGTGGATTCTATTGGCCTACCTTGTACAAAGATGCTAGCGAGCTTGTTAAGTGGGGTGATGAGTGCCAAAGAGCCGGTAGGATTTCCAAAAAGAATGAGATCCCTCTCACCACCATCCTCGAGATTGATATTTTGATGTAGTGGGCATCGTACTTTAGTGGTTCTAGTTGTGTAGTTCAGTGGTACGGAACT
>NW_017691248.1:0-2771 GCF_001879085.1 Nicotiana attenuata
ATTCAGATGAAATTATTGACAACAGCAAAATAAAAAATATTTCAAGATTAATAAAATATATATCTTCTCTTACATTACAAAAAGAAAGCGGGCGGACAAAAATATTAAACAAAGTAATTTGTTAATAAAAATTTCTATTAACCATGTAAAAATACTAAGCATTGGATAATAGAATAAAGAAAAATATAGAACAAAAAAGTTATTAAATGACTATATAAGTCCCTTTAATTTAATAGAGATTTTATTATTGGGTATATCATATTGACAAATAAGATGACAATTAAAATTTATTTGAGGTTTAGGGTTTAGGTAACAATCAAAATAAATATTTTATTTAAAGTATAATATGATACAATACCATAATTACCTATCATTGTCAATCTCGTGTTCGTTCATGTCTCTCCCATTTCTGTTACTCTCTTCAGTCTTACCTTATATTCTTTTGTCTTCTCTAGTTAGCTAATACAAACTACACCTTATTGATTCTTCCTTTATCCACTTGTACACACTGAGTTTGATTCTTCGTACATCATCTGACTATCTTGTTTGCTTTTGAAATACATACGTTTTTGCAATTATAGTGTCAATACAATTTCAAGAAGCTGCTCATCCATTATACCTTCTGATTATCGATTACATATTTAGCCTTCAGTGGCTCATCTCTGATGAAATGATTAATGTGGCAATCATGATCTATTGCTGGAAACCGGCCATGATTTTCCGAACAGCAATCTTGAAAATTACTCCTTTATTACGCCAGAAAGCACTGAAATCCAGCTTCACTCTCGACTTAATTAGCCCCAGAAAAAGATTATTTTTGGGATTTTTTTTCTTCTCAAACGGTAACATGGTAAATTCGACATGTGTAATGCCTTTCCGAGCATATCTGTAATGCCTTTCCGAGTCCAGGCTTGATTGCCTGTTCAAATTCGACATCGACATTCAGAAGCTCACATATATAGTTTTGTATCCACAGCCACTATATATAGTTTTGTGTGAGAATGGCAGTGTCAAATGCTACCATACTACACATGGATCCACAATCAGAGAAACTATGAGGAAAAATGTCCACAACGTTTCTAGCACTAGCAACTACTTAATATAAAAAATGTCCATTTCTTTGGAGGGAGTGTCCTCTCTTCTCGAGTCAAATACAATCATGTAGTCCTTCGGGACAACAGATAAGATTGGAACGATACAAAGAAAATTAGCACGACTCCTACAGGTCGCCAGAGGCCCTTCATCATTTAGGGTAAAAGTAATTTACGTCATTCTTGCTATTTCTGCCACGAAGACTAGGACGAATAGTTGGAGAAAGAGTTCCATCCCATACTTTTGGCCAAGGTTAAACTTATTTATGTCTCAGACAATTTACCTAATATAGAAGAGTCGAATATAAATTATTTGAACATTGTACATATTACAACAAGAAATCTATTAATAATTCGAGTTTTAAAAAATCCTCTATGAGCTTTCTATTCTACAATAATCATTTTGTTTGGTATTTATTTTGGAGTAAGGAAAGTGTAGGGAACAGCTGAAGCTTTCTCGTCTACCATTGGTCATAGCGATTTCTGAGCTGCTGGATCTGATGTAGAAAGCTCATTATACATATCAGATATTGCTTTGGCAAAATAAGCCTTTGCCTGCGGTCTCTTCACCTAGAAAATTGGAACAGAACAGGAAAAGTATATTAATAAAGACATTTGGGATTGTAAGAATACACCATAATGGACCAAAAGAACACCTTTTTATCATTAGATTTGCTTCAGATTTTAAAAACATGAGACGGGAAAGGGAAATTACCTTGAATGTGGGAGTGAGCAGACCATTTTCGATTGTGAAAGGCTCGATAACCAATGTAACAGCTTTTGCAAATTCGAAACCTCTCAACTGTGTCAGAGTACAAGGAGAGCATCAACTTTCAGTCCAATTGAAAGTTACACTTCTCATCTTAAGAAACTAAAACTCAGGAATTAACAGAAAGCCAAAGTCAAACACATTACCTGAGCTTCCCTTCCGACAGCATCCATCTCAGCAAGAACTGCAGCCTTCGCTCTTGGATCATTACACAGTTGTCCCAAACTTTCATACTGGAGACAGCACATTAAAACCAAGGGAAATAATCAGCCAGCTTCTTCAATTGGTGAATACATTAGGTTACACTTTAGTTATCTCCTTAAACGGATGATATAAAACTAAATGCTGAAAATGTCTTACTAGTTCATATTCATGAATTTTTATGTCTTTAAAGTATAATAACATCTTATTTAAAAATAAATACATGAAAATAAACCTATATAATTATCCAAAACTGTTAATAACTGATCATTTTACCATGTTGCCTTTTGAATTTTGAGTTTACAGTTTGCTGGGACATGTTACATTCCTATCTCTTTGTCCAGTTCCAGTCTCGATAAGTTCAGACTGTATGGCTAATTCCCCTTGAGCCGTCATTTCAAAGTTTTCCGAGAATGTCAAGCCAAAGTATGCAAGTCTTGTATCTACTAAGCACTTTCAATTTTAATCGCACACCATTTGGTTTTGCAGCAATATGAAATATTTAGTGATTGGCCATTTTCAGTGAAGTAAAATTGGTTCCATCTGAAATCTGTAATCATTATAAGTGGCACTTAATGTATTAAGTAATCTTGTAGTTCTTTCATTGAACATATCTAATGTCTAATTTAAAGTAACAGTTAATGCAATAAGTGAGCTTGTGATTCCATTTTCTAAGGTAACGTCCACGTACAGCTCCGTGAGAAGGGCAG
>NW_017691248.1:3929-5613 GCF_001879085.1 Nicotiana attenuata
ATGGTACTACTGTAACAAGGGAACTAGGTGGGATATAAGCAACAAAAACCTTAATATTTGGGAGACAAATTGGATCCCCAATATTAATAACCTAAGAGCTTCAATTCAAGGTCCCCTTAATTACAATGAAGAAAAGCTGAATATAGGTAACATAATTTCCGGGAAGAACTGGGACCCCACAAAAATTTCGTTTGACTTGCCTTCTAACATTTCTAAGAATATAGATGCTATTGTGAGCTATAATACTTATAAAGCTAATTCTCTTCATAATATATGGAGTCTCAGCTCCAACGCGCTCTTCTCCACCTCCTCGTGCTACAAGCTTATAGAACAACAAAACCCCTGTGATAAGGATTACACATGGATTTGGAATCTTCAATGTCCTAATAAAATAAAAATATTCATTTGGAAATGCTATCATAATAGAATTCCTACAAGATCCTATCTAGCGCATATAGGGATGAACATAAACCCTAAATGTCCCACTTACAAAGTACACGATGAAACAATTCACCACCTCTTCTGGGATTGCTCAACTATTGCACACATTTGGTCAGACCTAGGAATTAAGCTTAATAACATAACGAAAGACCACTGGATTGACCAAATAAGAAATACAACGAACTCGTTTAACCATGCTCACCTTAAATGGGAAGATACTTATCCTTTTGTTATCTGGCTAATTTGGAAAAACAGGAATAATAATAACCATAATAATATAAACAACAGACTTAATTGGAACACTATCGATAAAAATATTGTTGAATACTCCCTTCTCACAAAAAAAGGTATCAATTGCACTGTGCAAAAAAAAAACTCAAATTCAGTGGCATAAACCTCCTAAAGGTTGGTATAAATTTAATATTGATGGTGCTTTCACTGAAGTTGCTTGCCAAGGTGGTATAGGTGGAGTAGCTAGAAGCAACACAGGAAGCTGGATACTAGGTTTTCATATGAAAATTCAAACACTATCAGCAACACAAGTGGAGCTCCAAGCCTTGAGAGAATGCTTACAGCTTATAATGCAGCATAATCTACTGCGAGTGGAAATTGAGACAGACGCATCAGAAATTATTAATATGATAGCTAATGATCACCCTACTTACACCAAATTAATCTATGAATGCAGGTGGCTGATGAAACAAACAAGGAGGAAGGGCAAGGTGGTCCTCAGGCATAGCTTCAGACAAGGAAACAGTGTTGCCCATGCGTTGGCAAAAATGGCACTAAAGCAGTCCAACCTAAATAACATCACCATTTTGGCAAATCCCCCGGAGCCGGCGATACATCAATATCAACAGGATCTGGAGGGCTTTTCTTCTGTGAAATATGTTTGTTCTAGTGTATGCTTAAAGTTGGCTGCCTTAGGAAACTTAGATGCCTTGCAAGGCACAGACATTATCGTGTAATATTTGGAACGTTTAGTTATTAATATTATGTCCTTATGTTCAAAAAAAAAAGAATTCTATTAACAAATGCAATTATATTAAATAATGGATAATATAATAAAGAAAAATACATAACAAAAAAAAGTTATTGGATGACTATATAAGTCCCTTTAATTTAATAGAAATTTTATTCATTATAATTCAGATGAAATTATTGACAACAGCAAAATAAAAAATATTTCAAGATTAATAAAATATATATCTTCTCTTACATTACAAAAAGAAAGCGGGCGGAC
>NW_017691249.1:0-5613 GCF_001879085.1 Nicotiana attenuata
ACTGCCAGTCAAATAGAGTGGACGTTTGGGTGGTTACTTGGGATGAAATCATATATATGCCAGCAGCGGGGCCGCACTTCCTCTTAATGGGTCTTAAGAGCATTCACCCTTATGCTCCGTACGGGTTTTAAGGCAACTCGGGAGATGCCAAGTAGTGCCAAAGGACGACGATCTTAGTATCCAAGTAGTTGAGATTGGTCCTGATGGCCAGTTTCCTGAAGCAAGGGTCCGTCAGGTTTGGAGCGAATGTCAATACTTGGCGGCAAATACTTGTGTCCGGGATCGATCTAAAGGAGAAGTGTCACCTAAGTATCATGCCTGGTATAGAAGGGACGTTGCATTTGGGAGGCCAGCCAAAAGACCTCACCTCCAGGAGTTTGTCGAATCATCGCAAGAACAATGGGCCTGGTTAGCTAAAGAAAATGAATACAGAACTAAAATAGGAGAATTGGAAAAGCAAGTCCAAGACCTTCAGTTTGAAAATAGTGTGCAAGCTGCAGTCGATGAGGGTGAGAAAAAGAAATTGGCCAAAGAGAATGAAGCCTTACGAGCCCAAATTCAAAAGATGAAGATAGCGGCCGAAGATCCCGTTAGGAGTGCCAAAGATGTAAAACTTATAGAAAATCTAAGGTAAAGAGTGAATGACTACAGTTTTGACCTCAACAAAGTAGAAAGAGAATTAGCCGGGGTTCGAAAACAATTGGCTAAAAATGCGGAAGAACGAGCCCGCATGGTTAAACAGTTGAAAGAAGAATACGATAATGAGGTCGCAAGGTTAAGGAAAAGGGTCATCGCCACAGAGAACAAAATGATCAAAGAGGCAAAGGAATTCAAGATTGAAAGAGAACATTGCTACGCGTCATTGGCACAATTAGAAATGGACTTGCAACAACTCCAGGAACAAAACCAGATAGCCGAGCAGACTTTGGAGGCCAGGGCCCAACAGATAGGGCGGTTGCTTCAGGAAAAGGGCAGAATCAGAGAAAGAATCTTAACCGTTGCTCACTACATTACTAGGAAATGCCAAATGTGCGAGAACTTGACTCGCACCACTTTCTTTGCATCGATGATGATATTTGTGAAGCAAATAATGAGTGACCTGGATAGACTTCAAGGGGAACTTGCATATAGGCCCGCGGCGAGACCGAACGATGTCCCGCGGGCACCAGGAGCTTTAATGTATTCGTGATTGTCATATTTCCTTTTTTCTAGAGTCTGTCAGTGTTTGAGTCTATATTTTCTTTTCGCTAAGAGTCTGTCGGTGTTTTCTTTTCGCTAAGAGTCTGTCAGTTGTTTGAGTCTGTATTTTCTTTTGAAATAGAATAGTCGACGTTGGAGTCTGTAGTTTTTCTTTTATCAGAGTCTGTTATGTTGTTTAATTCGTCAGTTTTGAGTCTTTGTAATCAAAGTATTTTCTATCAATAAAATTGAAAATCCCAAAACATTTTGCTTCTATTTTTCATTTATTTTGCAAGAACTACGCTTGGTCTGATTCATGCGGGGTCATGATACGTAGGCAATCTCCATAGGATTCGACCGTAACCCTAAGGAAAAAAAGAAGAAAATACGAGGGGAGGAAATAAAGGAAAAACGAGAGAGAAAGAAACGCAAAAAGAGAAAAATAAGGAATCGAGAGAAACCATGGCAAAAGAAAAGGGAAAAGCAGAAAATGAAAAACAGAGGGAAAAGAAAAATGAGAGAAAAATAGAAAGAGAAAGGAAAGCAAGAAAAACAAAGAGCAGAAATCAAAAGAAGAGAAAATAGAAAAGAAAAGTCGGGATGACGCATGCAACCAGTGCAAACATGTAGACATCCGTTTAACTGTATAGGTGCATCACACCCCAATGTGCGATTACCTATCTGTTACTTGTCTCCAACTAACCGTGTGTTGCTGTCAATCCCAGCCTAGCTTTTAGAAACGATGGTTGGTTGCGGTAAGCTGGCATCGCATCAATACTTTACCAGATCAAAAGAAGTACAGAAATGTCATCTGAAATGACTTTGCCACCAGTTCTCATCACCGAAGACAGCCCCATCTCAGGGATCCCGGCCTCCGAGTCTGCCACAACTGAAGAAAATCGGATACTACGTCTCCGAATGATGGAGATGTGGGACGCATGGACTAATGGCAGGGAGCCTCCAAGTGCTATCCCTGGCTTTCCTGAATTGTTCCCGAGAACTGGGGGTACTTCTAACATCCCTATCAGTCACCCGAATACCTCGTCTGCTCACTTCATAGGAACACCTTCTGAGGTACGCCCCCAGGTGTTCACATCAGGAGCAGCTCCCAATATTTTTACCGCTCCACCATGCTCTGCCACCACACAGCCTTCACTCCCGAGGCCTGCTATTGATCCTTCGGTCTTCACTTTCCAAAATCCCATCTTTCAAGTAGATCCTCCTCAATATCCCACATACACTTACCCTCAGCCACCGCCATTTGAGCTCACACCAGGGCAAGATAAAACTCCCAAAGCTCTTGAACAAGATGAGATGGCAAAGAGAATGAGGAGCCTTGAGCAGAGCTTGAAGAACATGCAAGGTTTGAGTGGGCAGAAGAGTGTATCATATACTGATCTGTGCATGTTCCCTCACGTGCATCTGCCTATGGGATTTAAAACCCCAAAGTTTGAGAAATACGATGGGCATGGCGATCCCATTGCTCACCTTAAGAGGTACTGCAATCAATTACGCGGTGCTGGCGGAAAAAAGGAGTTGTTAATGGCTTACTTTGGAGAAAGCTTGGTAGGCATCGCCTCGGGATGGTATATGGACCAAGATGTCTCACGATGGCACATTTGGGACGACCTTGCCAGAGATTTTGTGAGACAGTTTCAATACAACATCGACATTGCACCGGACAGGAACTCTTTGGCGAATTTGAAGAAGAAGCCCTCAGAAAGTTTCAGGGAATATGCTATTAAGTGGCGTGAGCAAGCGTCGAGGGTGAAACCTCCAATGGATGAAGTGGAAATGGTCACCGTATTTCTTCAGGCCTGGGAAGCGGATTATTTCCAGAACATGATGTCAGCCATGGGCAAACCTTTTGCAGAGGCGATTAAGATCGGGGAAATGGTAGAAAATGGTTTGAAAACGGGCAGGATTTTGAGTCAGTCGGCCATCAGAGCAACCTCCCAAGCCATCCAAGGCATGGCCAAAGGTAATAAGAAAGAAGAAACGGTTATGGCAGCATCAGGGGCAAGAAGATACCGTGCTCCTAGACCTGTGTTTTCCGAAAGAACCCCTCAACATTACTACCCTCATCATGACATGGCTTATGCTCCTCAACCGTATGCGGTCATGAATGCTCAACCTTTTGCTCGGCCGCAGCCACATGCCAATAGAAACCAAGCTCCATTTCAAAGAAACCAGCCTCCTCACCAAAACCACTATAACCCCCGTCCTCCACAAAATAACTTTCGTCCTCGGGAACCACCCAGGAGACCAAACTTTACACCAATCGGTGAACCATACTCCAGTCTATTCCCGAAGCTTGTTCAAATGAATTTGTTGCAGCCCATACCTCCAAACAGGCAAAACCCAGAATCGTCTTCCTATCAGCGGGGTGTCCGATGCGCTTATCACTCAGGAGTTGAGGGGCATGATACAGAAAACTGTTGGACTTTGAAAAAAGCCGTGGAAGACTTGATAGAACAAGGAAAGACAGTGCTGAGGGACGAGGAGGTCCCAAATGTGACCAACAATCCTTTGCCAGCTCACAATAATGGACCTATGATTGGAATGATCTGCGAGGATAAAGAGTTTGATCCGGCATTAAAGGCCATCATTGCCATTGCTGACACAGAAAGAAAACCAAAGGTTGCTTCAAAGCAAGATAAAGGGGATAAGAAAAACAAAGTCACCAAGGCGGAGCCGGAAAAGAAAGCTGAAGCCAAAACAGAAGCGATACCCCCCAAAGATGGAATCCTCAATATACCGCGAGGCCGTCAAGAAAAGAAGCTGATTGTGAACCCTCCAAAGAAATTGGAAGTGAAAAGGGGGACGCAAGTGTACGTACCCAAGCAAACCTATGTGGTACGGGGGACAATCAAACCACCTCGGCTGAGTGAGCCAGTGGTTGTTGGACGCGTACCACAGAAGCCTATGACGAACCCTGCTGCGGTACCATAGAACTACCATCAAACGGTGGTTACGTATAAAGGGAAAGAGACCCTGGGAGGGCTTCCAGAAAATGTTCCCGCCGAAAAGTACTCAAACATAGAAGAGGTGAACAATGCTACCAAAAGGCGTTTCCCGCCTAAGAGGCCTGTAAGTGCTGAAGAAGCAGAAATGTTCTTTCAAAAAATGAAAATGGCCGATTATGAGGTGGTACATTTGTATGAAACTTTTGTCAAGCCTAAGTACAGTAAAGGGGAAGATGATGAGGTTTTCACGGCTGAAGAAAGTGAAGAAATACGTGGGGCGGTGAGGAAAATATTCTACGAAACCCACATGGTCCAGCCGGGAGAGGGCATTAGCACCGCTGCGGTGTTATACATGGGACCAAGCGCCAAGCTTCAAAACTGGAAGGCTACGCCATTCCCGATCAGGCGGGAGTCCCGGTAGACCTGTCCTGCTACTTTTTCTGCATCCCGAGTTATTCCAGGGTGTAACTCGGATGTTTCTTTAGTTGCTTGTCTTTAAGTTCCCGAATGTGAACCCTGTTATCTTCAAAATTCCAAGAAATGAAATCAATATTTCATCGTTCATTTTTCTTTATTCTTTCTGATTTTGCTATTTTTTTTTCTTTTCTCCTTCATTTCTTCTCTTTAGCTTTAATAATGCAGCTTTAAATAATATGACATGCTTGCGGACTTCATGCCTAGATTCCAAAACGCTGTCAGATTTCAAATAATGAATCAAGTGTCGAAATGCAAAGAAGGTAACCTTGAGGAAATAAAACAAAGAATTGGAACAATTGAAGGAAAATTGGTTCGCGGGTTGGAAAGGTCCATACATTACAACAAAAGAGTGTGCTGTACTCAAGGCACATCCGGGCAGTTGTACCAACAAAGAATGGCCCGCGCTTACAACAAGAAGGTGCATCCCAGAAATTTCGAAGTGGGACAACTTGTGCTGAGACGCATTCTCCCTCATCACCAGGAAGCAAAAGGAAAAATTTGCTCCTAATTGGAAGGGTCCATACATCATCCGGAAAATATTGCCGAGAGGAGCATTGTATTTGGGAGATATCGAAGGAAATGATCCTAAAACAGTTGTGAATGCGGATGCAGTAAAAAGGTACTATATCTAGGCTCTCTGCGGTAATGGTTTCTATGCAATTGAGATGATGAACGCTTTTCTTCTCGCTATCCAAACACTATTAACCCTTCGTAAACCCATTTGAGCCGGTTACCCTTCTTTGGCTACCCTCTTTGGAACCCGGAAGTATGATCGATAAAAAAAGAGGAAAAAAAAAGAGAAAAAAAAAGAAAAAAGAAAAGAAAAAGGAAAACATATAAAAAGGATGAAAAAAGAGAGAATAAAAGAAAAGAAAAAAGAAGAAAAAGAAAAGAAAATAAAAGAAAAACAAAACAAAAACAAAAATTTGTTTGTCTGAACTACGTCTGACTTGATTCCGAAAGGATACGTAGGCAGCCTCTCCCTGAGGTT
>NW_017691250.1:0-5612 GCF_001879085.1 Nicotiana attenuata
ACAATACTTGAAAAAAACTGAACGTTTGGCCTATGACTACTCATGCTTTCACATATGCTAAACAACCATTCTAACTTTAAACAGTAATTCTAAACTTGGTATGCACTGACTATTGAAATTCTTTAATGACTAATCATCAGCATAACTAAAGATATGCAGACCTATTCTTTGAATTAACAGAACATCAAAAAAATTGAAGCCCTAAGGCAGACTCCCCACATGGAACCTTGATGCTCAAATATCCTTCCAGCATGTCACAATACAGTCCATATTTAGAACAAACATCTACTATGTACACTTTTTAGGACTAGCTCCTAATAAGCTGAAAGTAAAACATAGAGGGAACGAAAACAAAATGAAACAGCCTTGAACTTATGAAATCAATTAAAAGCTAGGACAGAAAAAATCTGAAAAGTGACAGCAGCCAAGGAGTCCAAAACTTCATGCATATCATTCAAATGACCGCAGGGATTCAGCCTTACATACCTGGATATATCCAAAACAACAAAATAAACTTGAGCAACAAAATGTGGAGGTCACCAAAGCTTAAACAAGCAGTAATCAGCAACAGTACAGCCAACTTAATCCATGTTTGGAACCCAGAAATTAGCAATGTATTCAAGCTTTTTTAAACTCAGAAAAACTGAAAACCAGCTAATCAATGGAACAGTACTCGAGACCCCCTTTTTTGTGTTTTTTTTTCTAATTCTGAAACTCTATCAGTGTGTGGGTATTTTCAGTGTTTTAGGTGCAGAGAGTGATGCCTCGAATCTCATTTTGAGTGAAGGAAAGGCAGCCTTTTATAGGCCTCTAAGGCCATGTGCTTAAAAACAGCCCTGGGAATTATTCCCAGCCTGCAAGGCATCTTTTTTTAACTACCTGGACAGCTGGTTGTCCCTTATTGGCTCAACATTTTTGTGCTAACCAAATGAGGACAGCTGCCCCAGGTTCTAGAACCTTCCTATACCAATCCTTATCTGAAAATTCTATTCCTAACTCCTAAATTACCTCCCTAAGTTCTTAGTTGTTCAATTAACCCCCCGAAAGTTCTGAATATTTATAAACTAAACAAACAAAAGACAAATAAGCTAATATCTTCAAACGGATTGAAAGCAAATGAAATTCAAAGCTGAAAAAGGTATCTAACAACTGGTGAATAAACCTAAACCACTAAAATGATATCAATTCATAATGAACTGATCTATACAAGGAACCCTAAATAGAACTTTCACAAGTACTGGGATAATCAACGCATTTCTAAAACAAAATTAACAACTAAACATGCTCAAATAAACAACAATGCAATTGAACCTCGAATTACACCTAAATTCTTCTAACATAACCTGAAATCAGAAGATACCATCGGAACAAGAATTAATTCAAGCATTGAACTAAATTGACTTATGTGATGAAACTCTAATCTGAAGCCCTAAATATACAAACAAACAGATGACACATAAAACCTAACATGCAACTGACAGAATTGAGAGGAAGAGAACATAAGAGACAAAAACAGAAGAAAACAAAGATGAATAAATGGCTAAAGTCCAGGAAATACCAATTTAATCAACCAGACGAACAACGACACAGAAGCGGTTGGCTGGCCAAGTTCAGAATGCTTTCGACGAGGCTTGAAATTGACCCAAACGATTATTCTAGACAAGAATAACCTATTTGGGCGAGCTTCCAACCCAGCCGAACAGAACTTCAAAGAAATTCCCAAAACAGAAATTAGGTCAAAACTAAATTCTAGATTCGACAAGTTCCAGAGGTTATTTGGGAAAATCGTTTAGGGTTTTGGATTTGGGGAGGCCTGTTGACTATAGGGTGTTAATTTGGGATTGTTTGGATGAGTTAGGGTTTTTAGGTTGAATTTCAGATCCAAAATCGGAGGAGATTGGTGGGGATTTCAGGGAATCTATTTTGGGGTTCAGAAAGATAAGAAGACGGGGATTCTAGGGTGTAATTTTGGGGTGGATTGGGGCGTCTCCGCCGCCGTGGGGCGATTTCCGGTGGCGGAGTAGGGCGGCGCCGACGGGGAGTTTTAAGGCGGCAGCCTCTAGGGTTTTGAGGGGGGGGGGGTAGATAGAATGAGGGGGTTGACAGGGGTATGGGGGGGAGGGGGGGTTTGGACAGTATTATACCAAACGAAGGGCAGTTCCCAGCCGTTGGATCATGCGAGATCAAAGGCTGGGATTTGATTGGACAAAACGGCGCCGTTTTGGTATGGGACAAGGCTGGACCGGGTAATTGGGTATTGGGGCTGGACTGGGGCGGGTTTTGGATGGGTTCCTTTGAAAAATTTGGGCTTTGGCCTAATAAAATTAATACACACCCCTTTCTATCCAATTTCCCTTTCTTTTTTTTTCACTTTTTCTTTTCTTCTTTTCTTCTTTTTTTCTCTTTTTTTAATCAAAAACCTACGTTAGAACCTAAATTAAACTAAATTTTAATACCTACCATTTTCCTAAAATTTATAAAATTCCACAATCCTAAATTGAAGAGAAAAATCAATAATCCAGCAATTAAAAGGTAAAAATGTAAAATGGGCCATCTTTTGTAATATTCATCTTTTCATGCAACAAATAATTAACTAATTAATCCTAAAAATGTAAAAACAAAACATAAATGCAATGCATGATATTTTGGTATTTTTCAGGATTTAACAAAATTAAATATGCACAAAAATGCAAACAATTAATAAAATCCTACGAAAATCCTATAAAATGGCAAATAATTAAAGAAAAATCTACCTTCCTGAGTTTTATAGGAGTAATTCATATAGGGCAAAAATCATGTGCTCACAATCCTGCGGGGTAGATTCGTGTGTCCTGGTTCTACGACGTGCGATGGGTTCTCAGCATTGTGTTGTGATGGTACTGGTGAGCTTGCGGTACAACTCTTTCATTTGAGTCATTTTTCATGATTTGAATGCGTTCGGATTGTTGCTTATTGGTGTGCGGATTGCACGAGTTGTGGCTTTAGATGGTATTGATGTGTCATGTCACCAAAGTAGCTATGTTGAATCAGATGAGATCGTTGGGGTCTAGAATGAATACAAACGGATTCGGTTTTAACATGTTGGAAGGATAGTGCCGATGTTCGGCTTAGAAATTTGCTATGGTTCTTGCCAAAGGAGAAGTGGCTTCATGAATGGTTGATCTGAGGAATGGTTATGACTTTCTACGTATTTCATTTATCATTGGCAGTATACGGAAGTATTGGAATGATGCTTTATTAGATAAGAGGCTTATTATCGATATTCGGTTGTTTCGAGCAACTGCTGTGATTAGAAGTTATCGCTACGAGTGTTGGAGTTATGTGGTATATCATGTAATTGCATCAGAGGTTGCAGGTATGGTTTGTTACAGCTTGTTCGGGCTTATTCAGAGTATAAATGTGAGATTCTAATCTTGTAGATGATTTCAGAAGTGCAAATGTGGTTTAAGGTTTATGGGCTAGGTTGGATTGCAAAATTTCAGTTACATTATGTTATCCAACCTATATGAGATAGGGTGACGTGGGATCACCCCCGGGTATGTGCATGGTAAGGTTACACAGCGATTTGATGGTTTTCGGAACAACTCTGGGCACGTTCGAGGACGAACGTATGTTTAAGTGGGGAGGATGTAACGACCCGACCGGTCGTTTTGAGCTGTTGCACTTTGCTCGCCAGTTCTCGGGCATGACTAGCCCCGTGTGATGTATTATGACTTATGTAAATCGTCTGGTTTTCAGGGTAATCAGAATGAATTTGGAAGAGCAATTCTCAGTTTGAAGCTTAAAATTTGAAAGGTTTGACCAAGTTTTGACTTGTTAGTATATGATCTTAGATTGGAATTTTTAGAATTTGGTTAGCTCCGTTAGATGACTTGGGACTTAGGAGCATGATCGAAATGTATTTTGGAGGTCCGTGGAAGGTTTAGGCTTGAATTGGCGAAATTGAAAATTTGGCATTTTCCGGTTGGTAGTGGAAATTTTGATATCGGGGCCGGAATGGAATTCCGGAAGTTGGAGTAGGTCCGTTGTGTCATTTGTGATGTGTGTGCAAAATTTCAGGTCATTCGGACGAGGTTTGATAGACTTTTTGATCGAATTCGGAATTTGGAAGCTTTTGGAATTCATAGGCTTGAATCTGATGATGATTTGATGTTTTGATGTTGTTTTGAGTGTTCCGAAGGTTGGAACAAGTTTGAATGATGTTATGGGATATGTTGGCATGTTTGGTTGAGGTCCCGAGGGCCTCGGGGTGATTTCGGATGATTGACGGAAAGTTTGGAGTTGAGTTTGGAAGCTGAAGCACTTTTGTTGCTGTCATAACCGCACCTGCGGTTGGGAGGCCGCAGGTGCGATGCTCGCAGAAGCGGAAGGCAGCCACAGATGCGCCCAAGAAGAAAATCAGCTGGAACCGTAGAAGAAGCTAAGGAAGCGCACCTGCCGTACCGCAGGTGCGAGAATGTGATCGCAGATGTGGAACTTGGAGTATAAGTGAAAACCGTAGATGCGGTGTCTCGGACCGCAGAAGCGGGACCGCAGAAGCGGTAATGGGACCGCAGGTGCGAGAAGCCTGGGTCAGAAAGTATAAAAGGTTTTCCTTCGCGATTTCTGAGTTATTCTTCACCATTTTCTTGCGGGTTTGAGCTTGAGGGAGCTATTTGAAGAGGGATTTCAAGGGGATCTCATAGAGGTAAGGTTTTTGGACCCTAAACTCGTTTCTATGGTGTTATTTCACTGATTTGGCTTGAAAATTTATGGAAATTAAGGGTTAAAAATTGGGAAACTAGGGCTTGAGATTGGAGACCTTTGAGCAAGGGTTTGAGGGGTCATTTGTGGTCAGATTTTAGTACTTTCGATATGTATGAACTCGTGGGGAGATAAGGAGTCTATTGATGTAAATTTTATCGAATTCCGAGACATGGGTCCGGGGGTTGGGTTGGACCAATTTCGGGATTTTGGTATAATTTGATTATTTTCTCATGTGCTTCGTTCCCTTCTAATGTTATGATTCTGATTTTGGGTAGATTCGACGCGAGTTGAGGCCGAGGCGAGAGGCAAAGGCGTCGCGGAGTAGTATTTCATCTGGTTTGAGGTAAGTAGCCATTGTAAATCTGGAACTAAGGGTATAAAACCCCGGTATTCGTATTGTTTTGATAACTGAGGTGACGCACATGCTAGGTGACGAGCGTGTGGGCGTGCACGGTAGGGATTGTGACTTGGTCCGTCCCGTAGCGACTATTAAGCAGCGTATTTGATTTAAAATCTTATGATATCACGTGCTTTAGAGATTGATACTATATTATGGGTTGTATGCCATGTTTGGGGCCTTGTGCCGACCTGTTGAGACCCTTAGAGGCATTTTTACTGTTTTCCTCACTCTATTTGTTTGAAAGCATATCCTCAGTCATGTTTTACCTGCTATTGCTTAAACTTGATTTCACTACTCATTTTCTTAACTATGAAAACTGTTTGGGCTGAGTTCCCTGATTTTCACTGAGATGCCCGAGTGGCCATGAGGATAGTGACCGAGAGAGGTTGAGGACCTTATGGTGAGGATTATATATATATATATATATATATATATATATATATATATATATATATATATATATATA
>NW_017691251.1:0-2037 GCF_001879085.1 Nicotiana attenuata
AAATAACTTACGTAACTGAGTTCAGTGGGGAATTAGGATTCGGGTTTGTTCGAACTCGAGTTTGACCACGTGGGCCCGAGGCATTTTGGGAATTTTTAGTAAAACTTTGGGAAATTCATTTTTCAGGCTTTCAAATTGATTTGATTAGCATTTGTTGATACATTCAAGTAATTTCTGACTAGATTCGAGCGGTTTGGTGGTGAATTCGAAGGGTAAAGCGATACTAGAGGCTTGAGTTGAGTTTGGAGCATTTGAGGTAAGTGTTTGATCTAACTTTGGCTTGAGGGAATAGGAGTAGAGTATTATTTGCTAATTGCTAAATGTGGAGTACGATGTATAGGCACGATGATGAGTATCTATACACCGGTCTCTAGCATGATCGTGAGTCCTTATTTGTGCTTATTTGGGATTCTGTAGTGGCTCTTTGCCACTGGGTTTGGTCCATCGTGAGGGCCACTGGATCTGGTCTAAAGAGAGGAGCTCGCTTCTTCTCAAGTGGATCTTTCTGTGCCTATATTATCTACTTATTCTCATTTTATATTAATCTTCACAATCAAAGGAGGAGCTAATCTTTGTTGAATAGATTGTTGATTAAGATAAAGCTTTTCCGATTGGCTTAGTTATATCTAATGTTTTAGCACATCTCATGATAATGAGTACTTGTTACCAGAATCCTGCTTGTCTTCTAAATTTTTGTTTTCCACGTCTCTGAAATTGAAGCTATCATATGCTTAACTGAAAGCAGGTATCTTGGTGGAGCCTTTGATGTTGAGTCTCTCGTTGAGTGTCTACTTGGGCAACTTGCTGCAAATCATCCGATTATTGTAAATGTCTATGATGTTACAAACTCTTCTGATCCTTTAATCATGTACGGACACCAGAACCCAAATGGTGATCCCACACTAAAGCATGTTAGCAAGCTTGATTTCGGTGATCCATTTCGTAAGCATGAGATGATTTGTAGGTAAGTGCTCATCCTTCCTTGACTTGGTAGCAATTGCGCCATGTAAGAAAACTTAAACTTCGACGACATGGATCCTTAGTATGTTTGTGCATTTGCAGGTATCTTCATGAGGCTCCTATATCTCGGGGAGCAGTGACCACTGCAGTATTTATTTTTATCATCTTCCTCTTAATTGGCTACACGGGTTACAAATCCGCAAGCCACATTAATAAAGTAGAGGATGATTTTCATAAAATGCAGGAACTAAAGGTTCAAGCTGAAGCAGCTGATGTTGCCAAATCCCAGGTTCTTTTAATATCTTTTCCACGTTTTGAGATTCTTTATTACGTTTCGTTGATCTTTGGGAGGTTGACATGCAATTTTTTTTTTGTTTTGGCAAAACGCAGTTCTTGGCTACTGTTTCACATGAAATAAGAACTCCTATGAATGGGATCCTAGGTACGGTATGGTGCTATTTCTAATACTGATATGCAAAATTATCTCAAGATTCTCAACAGCAATTTAATTAATTACACTACCTACCTCTTAAACTCCATCTGTTTCATTGTGACCTCAGGAATGCTTGCTCTGCTCCTAGATACAAATCTGAATTCAACTCAAAGAGATTATGCTCAAACTGCTCAGGCTTGTGGAAAATCACTGATAACATTGATAAATGAAGTGCTTGATCGGGCCAAAATTGAAGCTGGCAAGTTAGAACTTGAGGCAGTTCCATTTGACCTTCGCTCGATAATAGATGATGTTCTATCTTTATTCTCTGATGAGTCCAGGCGCAAAGGTGTTGAGGTAGGTACTTGAAGATTTAAGATATCCTTTCACGAAGTAATTTATTGCTGCTGTCCATTAGTTTATGCATATAAATATTCGTATACTAATTTCTTGCTCTTGTTCTGTTTTCTCTGCTTCCACAACCTGTTGCCTCTGGATTTCAATTGCCCACGGTGCTTCTTCCTTACACTGCACGATTTCTTGGGAACTGAAGTTGGCCGTCTTTGTTTCTGATAAAGTGCCTGAAATTGTTTTGGGGGATCCTGGAAGATTCAGACAAGTGATAACAAATCTGGTCGGCAATT
>NW_017691251.1:4904-5612 GCF_001879085.1 Nicotiana attenuata
TCAGTAGCATTTCTGGGTCACGTTGTATCAGCAGAGGGATTCAGGTGGACCCGAGAAGATACAAGCAGTCAGAACTGGCCTCGACCAGCATCAGCTACAGAGATTCGGAGTTTCTTCGGGGTTAGCAGGGTTACTATCGTCGGTTCGTGGAGGGGTTTTCATCTATCGCAGCCCCGATGACCAGATTGACCCAGAAGGGTGCCAAGTTCAGATGGTCATATGAGTGTGAGGCGAGCTTTCAGAAGCTCAAGACAGCTCTGACTACGGCACCGATATTGGTTTGCCCTCAAGCTCAGGGCCCTATACAGCTTATTGTGATGCTTCCCGTATTGGGCTTGGTGCAGTATTGATGCAGGATGGCAAAGTAATTGCCTATGCCTCGAGGCAGTTGAAGATCCACGGAAGAATTATCCGGTTCATGATCTAGAGTTGGCAGCCATAGTTCATGCCTTGAAGATTTGGAGGCATTATCTATATGGTGTGACGTGCGAGGTGTACACCGATCACAAGAGTCGTTAGCACCTGTTCAAGCAGAAGGAGTTGAACTTGAGGCAGAGGAGGTGGTTGGAGTTATTGAAAGATTATGATGTTACTACTTTGTATTACCCGGGGAGAGCCAATGTGGTAGACGATGCATTGAGTAGGAAGTCCGCCAGCATGGGTAGTCTTTCTTATATTCCGGTCAGCCAGAGACCGCTTGCTTTGGAC
>NW_017691252.1:0-458 GCF_001879085.1 Nicotiana attenuata
CAACATAGGGTCCCACTCCCTAATTGATGCCAGCAAAACCTGAAGACTTTCCAACATAGGGTCACACTTCCAAGTTTATGCCAGCATAACCTGATGAATTTCCAATATAGGGTCCCACTCCTTTGTTGATGCAAGCATGTCCTGATGACTTTCAACCATAGGGTCCCACTCCCTAGTTATTGCCAGCACAACATGATGACTTTCCAACATAGGGTCCCGTTCCCTAGTTGATGCAAGTGTAACCGAATGACTTACCAACATAGGTTCCAACTCCATAGTTGATGCCAGCATGACCTGATCACTTTCCAACATAGGGTCACACTCCCTAATTGATGCTAGCATAACCTGATGACTTTCCAACATAGGGTCCCACACCCTAGTTCATGCCAGCATAACCTAATTACTTTCCAACAAAGGGTCTCACTCCCTAGTTGATGCCAGCATAACCTGATGACTTT
>NW_017691252.1:3300-5612 GCF_001879085.1 Nicotiana attenuata
GATGACTTTCAAACATAGGGTCCCATTCCCTAATTTATGCCAGCATAACTTGAAGACTTTCCAACATAGGGTTACACTTCCAAGTTTATGCTAGCATAACCTGATGAATTTTAAATATAGGGTCCCACTCCTTAGTTGATGCGAGCATATCCTGATGACTTTCCAACATAGGGTCCCACTCCCTAGTTGATGCCAGCATAACTTGATGATTTACTAACATAGGGTCACCACTCCCTAAATGATGCAAGCATAACCTGATGACTTTTTAACATAGGGTTCAACTCCCTTGTTGCTGCAAGCATAACCTGATGACTTTCCAACCTAGGGTCCCACTCCCCAGTTGATGCTAGCATAACCTGATGACTTTCCAAAATAGGGTCCCTCTACCTAGTTGATGCCAGCATAACCTGATGACTTTCCAACATAGGGTCACCACTCCCTAGTTGATGCAAGCATAACCTGATAACTTTCCAACATAGGGTCACACTCGCTAGTTGATGCCACAATAACCTGATGACTTTTCAACACAGGGTTCTACTCCCCAGTTGATGCCAGTATAACCCGATGACTTTCCAACATAAGGTCACACTCCCTAGTTGATGCCAGGATAAACTTATGACTTTCTAATATAGGGTCTCACTCCCTAGTTGATGCTAGCATACCCTGATG
Source organism: Nicotiana attenuata (assembly GCF_001879085.1). Lineage (NCBI taxonomy): Eukaryota > Viridiplantae > Streptophyta > Magnoliopsida > Solanales > Solanaceae > Nicotiana > Nicotiana attenuata. The sequence goes on from NW_017691252.1 coordinate 3,970, forward strand.
ATTTTCCAACCTAGGTTCACCACTCCCTAGTTGATGCAAGCATATCCTCATGACTTTCCAAGATTGGGTCACCACTCCCTAGTTGATGCAAGATTGATGACTTTCCAACTTAGGGTCCCACTCCCTAGTTCATGCCAGCATAACCTAATGACTTTCCAACACAGGGTCTCACTCCCCAGTTGATGCCAGCACAACATGATCACTTTCCAACATAGGGTCCCACTCCCTAGTTGATGCAAGTGTAACCGAATGACTTACCAACATAGGGTCCAACTCCATAGTTGGTGCCAGCATGACCTGATCACTTTCCAACATAGGTCACACTCCCTAATTGATGCCAGCATAACCTGATGACTTTCCAACATAGGGTCCCACACCCTAGTTCATGCCAGCATAACCTAATTACTTTCCAACAAAGGGTCTCACTCCCTAGTTGATGCCAGCATAGCATGATGACTTTCCAACATAGGGTCCCACTTCCTAGTTGACGCCAGCATAACCTGACAGCTTTTCAACATAGGGTCACACTCCCTAGTTGATGCAAGCATTAGCTAATGACTTTCCAACCTAGGGTCCCACTCCCAAGTTGATCCAAGCATAACCTGAGGACTTTCCAACATAGGGTTCCACTCCCTAGTTATTGCCAGCATAACCTAATGACTTTCCAATACAGGGTCTCACTCCCAAGTTGATGCGAGCATAATATGATGACTTTCCAACATAGGGTCCCACTCCCTAGTTGATGCAAGCATAACCAGATGACTTTCAAACATAGGGTCCCATTCCCTAATTTATGCCAGCATAACTTGAAGACTTTCCAACATAGGGTTACACTTCCAAGTTTATGCTAGCATAACTAGATGAATTTTAAATATAGGGTCCCACTCCTTAGTTGATGCGAGCATATCCTGATGACTTTCCAACATAGGGTCTCACTCCCTAGTTGATGCCAGCATAACCTGATGATTTACTAACATAGGGTCACCACTCCCTAAATGATGCAAGCATAATGTGATGACTTTCCAACATAGGGTCTCACTCCCTAGTTGTTGCCAGCATAACCTGATGACATTCCAACATAGGGTCTCACTCCCTATGTGATGCCAGCATAACCTGATGATTTTCCAACATAAGGTCACCGCTCACTAGTTGATGCTAGCATAACCTGATGACTTTCAGACATAGAGTCTCACTCCCTAGTAGATGCCAACATAACCTGATGGCTTTCCAACATAGGATCACGCTTTCGTGTTGATGCCAGCATAACCTGACGACTTTCCAACATATGGTCCCACTCCCTAGTTGATGTCAGCATAACCTAATGACTTTCCAACACAAGGTCTCACTCCCTAGTTTATGGCACCATAACATGATGACTTTCCAACATAGGGTCCCACTCCCTAGTTCATGCTATCATAACCTAATGACTTTCCTATATAGGGTCTCACTCCCTAGTTGATGCAGTATAACATGATAACTTTCCAACATTGGGTCTCCCTCCCTAGTTGATGCCAGCATAACCTGATAGCTTTCCAACATAGGGTCACAGTCCCTAGTTGATGCAAGCATAACCTGATGACTTTCCAACCTAGGGTCCCACTCCCTAGTTGATATAAGCATAACATGAGGACTTTCCAACATAG
>NW_017691253.1:0-763 GCF_001879085.1 Nicotiana attenuata
ATGCGCAACCCCCCCCCCCCCCACACACACACACATATATATATATATATATATACCCCGCCTTGTCACGCCGCATGTGCAATATATCAATAGTAGCATTAGAACGACAGGAACCTCGTGCAACCCCATAACAACAGCCGCACGACAGAAACCTCGTACATCACAATATCAACATCCGCACGACAGAAACCTCGTGCACCACCACAACAAGTACAAAAACAACAATGACAATATTGACAAGAACACGACAAGTAAATCAACTCAAGAACTTTCGATCACAAGGAGATGGTAAAACTAGCTCACAAGGAATAACCACAATAGAGAATACTAAGCGTGATAAGAACAGCTCAATAGGGAAGAAAATAATATGAAGCAACGATCCCACAACGTGTAATTCAACAACAAGGAAGCTAACACGAATCAAATAATTCCAAATAAGGAAATGTCGACTAAATATAGATTATCTAAACTTCTTTTAAGGTTTGGCAATTTACGAAGAATATACAATAATTTCAATTAAGGATGGGCAGCGGGAAGATAATCATCACCTCAATCCAGACTAAACAATTACAGGAGAGATAATAATGATTTCCAATAAAGACGAGTAGTTATGAAGGATAGCATGACAATAGAAGAGGTAAATATGTTCAGTTAAGCAAAATAAGAGTCAAGTAGGCAATAAGAATGAATCATGATCATGTAGAGGTGAAACTAGTAAGTGGAAAACTCAAGCATATCAAGTACACATTCATACACAGTGAAT
>NW_017691253.1:5124-5612 GCF_001879085.1 Nicotiana attenuata
ATGCTGACAACTCACTTGCTAACTAGAGCCACTCTCACATATATAACCAAGTAAACGAGGGTAGTACATCTATACTCAGACAAAATCAGGAGGACTTCACATCCAATACGGAGTGTTACAACTATGTGTACTGCTTGTGCAAGTGCTTTAACATAGTTCCTACCATCTAATAAGCGTAAGGAAAAGAACGAACAACACGTAAGATGTTTCCTCACAACTTTCACGAGATAAAGCTCGTACAGGTAAGCGTACCACAACACAATATTAAACAATAAGAATGCCCCCAGGCCATCACAAATCCTCGCAATTTAATCCCTGACATAGCCCACCTTGTCTCGCCACGTGTGCAAATAATAACATAATCCTTGCCCGCCTTTTTTCGCCACACGTGCATCATAATGTTCCCACCTTGTCTCGCCACATGCGCAACCCCCCCCCCCCCACCACACACACACATATATATATATATATATACTACCCGTCCCGTC
>NW_017691254.1:0-467 GCF_001879085.1 Nicotiana attenuata
ATTGCGGCTGGCATTCCATTTCCATAGCTAAATTTTTGTATACAACTTGCCCATTAGTATTTTTATTTGTGAGATATATAGAAGAGCCTTAGAAGCAGCTGGGCGTTGTCTTGCCAGCATGCCGACCAAGGCCTCTTCTTGTCATTTCATGTGTAACTTTATTAAGTCATTAATCATTTAAATGTTGTTGTGAGTTTTGATTGGTACAATAAGTTCATTACTACACTAATTTTAGTAAATTTTGACTGCGGAGACTTTTTAGCCCTTTGAGGCAACCTTGTATGTTTTTGGTGGGTCCATCATTCATTATGATTGCAGCTGATAATTCCATTTCCATAGCTAATTTGTTGTGCCCAAATTGCTCATTAGTATTTATATCTGCTAATATATAGAAGAGCCTTGGAAGCAGCTGGGCGTTGTCTTGCCAGCTTGCCGACCAAGGCCTCTTCCTATCATTTCATGTGTAA
>NW_017691254.1:5190-5612 GCF_001879085.1 Nicotiana attenuata
GTTTTTGGTGGGTCCATCTTTCATTATGATTGCGGCTGACAATTCCATTTCCATAGCTAACTTTTTGTATGCAACTTGCCCATTATATTTATATTTGTGAGAGCCTTGGAAGCAGCTGGGCGTTGTCTTGCCAGCTTGCCGACCAAGGCCTCTTCCTGTCATTTCATGTGTAACTTTATTAAGTCATTAATCATTTAAATGTTGGTGTGAGTTTTGATTGGTCCAATAAATTCATAACTACACTAACTTTAGCAAATTTTGACCGCGGAAACCTTTTAGCCCTTTGAGGCAACCTTGTATGTTTTTGGTGGGTCCATCTTTCATTATGATTGCGGCTGACAATTCCATTTCCATAGCTAACTTTTTGTATGCAACTTGCCCATTTGTATTTATATTTGTGAGTGCCTTGGAAGCAGCTGGGC
>NW_017691255.1:0-485 GCF_001879085.1 Nicotiana attenuata
ACGAGAAGAAGAAAACGTAAAAAAAAAAAAAAAAAAAAAAAAAAAGGGGCGAAAAGAAAATAGAAAGAGAAAGAAAAGCAAGAAAAACAAAGAGTGGAAATCAAAAGAAGGAAAAGAAAAGCCGGGATGACGCATGCAACCAGTGCAAACATGTAGACAACCGTTTTAACTGTATAGGTGCATCACACCCCAATGTGCGATTACCTATCTGTTACTTGTCTCAAACTAACCGTGTGTTGCTGATTCCCAGCCCAGCTTTTAGAAACGGTGGTTGGTTGTGGTAAACTGGCATCGCATCAATACTTCACCAGATCAAAAGGAAGTGTGGAAATGTCTACAGAAATGACTTTGCCCGCAGTCCCCATTTCTGAAGATAGCCCCATCTCAGGGGTCCCGGCCTCTGAATCTTTTACAGCTGAAGAAAATCGGATCCTGCGCCTGCGACTGATGGAAATGTGGGATGCTTGGAACAATGGAAAGGAACC
>NW_017691255.1:4702-5612 GCF_001879085.1 Nicotiana attenuata
CCCAAATTCAACAACTGAAGTTAGATGCAAGGAATCGAGAAAGAAGTCTATCCGACGAGAGATTGATAAGAGGGTTGAAGAAACAAGTCCGGGACTGTCAGGAAGAATTGGAAAAATCCGAGGGAAGCATGGCAAAACTTCGGGCTCAATGGGTCAAGAAGGCCGAGGAAAGGGCCCAGTTTGTACAGCAAATGAAGAAAAACTATGAGGGAACCATCGCTAACATGAAAAGGAAAATGAACATTCTTGAAGAAAAGGCAGCCCGTCGGGAGAAAGAGCTACAGGCTGAGAGGGAAAAATGTTATGAATTAATCGCCGATATGGAGAAGGAAGTAAAATTGTTACAAGACCTTCACTTCCAGGATTCTCAGGTATTAGAGGCTCGCACTCAACAGATAAGCCGGCTACTCCAAGAGAAAGGTCAAATCAGGGAAAGAATCAGAAACATTGCCAACTACATTGTCATGAAGTGCCAAGCCGGTGAACGGATGGGTCATACCACATTCTTTGCCTCCGTGATGGTATTTGTTCGCCAGGTTATGAACGATCTAGATCAGTTGCAAAAGGGTCTTGCACGCAGGCCCGCGGCGATGCCGAGTGATGCCCCGCGGGCCCCAGGATTTGAAGCTTTGATGTACTCTTGAATCTGTAGTTTTCGTGTCTGGATTGTACTTTTTATTTCTAAAAATAAAAAAGAAATTTATAGTCTAGTAGCTTTGTAATTGCTTTTGTATTAATGAAAATTTGAAAATTCCAAAACAAATCGTTCTTAATTTCTTGCATTTAAGTTCGCATTTATTTGCTAAGAACTTACGCTTGGTCTGATTCATGCGGGGTCATGATACGTAGGCAATCTCCATAGGATTCGACCGTATCTCCTAAAAATAAAACACGAGGGAACGGAAATAAA
>NW_017691256.1:0-391 GCF_001879085.1 Nicotiana attenuata
TGCTTCGACTGTCGTCGAAGTAGTATCCGTCGTGGTTCGAGCGAGGCCGAACCGATGTCGATGGCCTTGGCCATTAGGATGTTGCTTCGACTGTCGTCGAAGTAGTATCCGTCGTGGTTCGAGCGAGGTCGAACCGATGTCGATGGCCTTGGCCATTAGGATGTTGCTTCGACTGTCGTCGAAGTAGTATCCGTCGTGGTTCGAGCGAGGTCGAACCGATGTCGATGGCCTTGGCCATTAGGACGTTGCTTCGACTGTCGTCGAAGTAGTATCCATCGTGGTTCAAGCAGGTCTGAACCGTATGTCGATGGCCTTGGCCATTAGGATGTTACTTCGACTGTCGTCGAAGTGTAATCCGTCTGGTTCGAGCGTAGGTCGACCGATGTCGATG
>NW_017691256.1:5250-5612 GCF_001879085.1 Nicotiana attenuata
AACCGATGTCGATGGCCTTGGCCATTAGGATGTTGCTTCGACTGTCGTCGAAGTAGTATCCATCGTGGTTCGAGCGAGGCCGAACTGATGTCGATGGCCTTGGCCATTAGGATATTGCTTCGACTGTCGTCGAAGTAGTATCCGTCGTGGTTCGAGCGAGGCCGAACCGATGTCGATGGCCTTGGCCATTAGGATGTTGCTTCGACTGTTGTCGAAGTAGTATCCGTCGTGGTTCGAGCGGGGCCGAACCGATGTCGATGGCCTTGGCCATTAGGATGTTGCTTCGACTGTCATCGAAGTAGTATCCGTCGTGGAATGGGGATTAACTCTTGTTCGTGTAATGGAGATTAACCCTTGTTCGT
>NW_017691257.1:0-321 GCF_001879085.1 Nicotiana attenuata
GGCTATCAGGCGCATATCTGGAGAACAAGGGAAGAAAGTTCAAGTTTCGGCAATCAGGCGCCCACCTGGAGAACAAGGGAAGACAATTCAAGTTTCGGCAATCAGGCGCCCACCTGGAGAACAAGGGAATACAGTTCAAGTTTCGGTAATCAGCCGCCCACCTAGAGAACAAGGGAATACAGTTCAAGTTTCGGCAATCAGGCGCCCACGTGGAGAACAAGGCAATACAGTTCATGTTTTGGCAATCAGGCGCCCACCTGGAGAACAAGTAAAAACATTTCATGTTTTGGCAATCAGGCGCCCACCTGGAGAACAAGGGAA
>NW_017691257.1:5318-5612 GCF_001879085.1 Nicotiana attenuata
CTGGAGAACAAGGGAAGAAAGTTCAAGTTTCGGCAATCAGGCGCCCACCTGGAGAACAAGGGAAGACAATTCAAGTTTCTGTAATCAGCCGCCCACTTAGAGAACAAGGGAATACAGTTCAAGTTTCGGCAATCAGGCGCCCACCTGGAGAACAAGGCAATACAGTTCATGTTTTGGCAATCAGGCGCCCACCTGTATTCCTAGGAGAACAAAGGAATACAATTCAAGTTTTGGCAATCAGGCGCCCACCTGGAGAACAAGGGAAGACAGTTCAAGTTTCAGCAATCATGCGCC
>NW_017691258.1:0-2375 GCF_001879085.1 Nicotiana attenuata
AAAAACCAGTGTCCAAGTAGTGCAGAAATGCTGCCGGATTTTTGAAAAAAGGAAAGAAAAGAAGGAAAGTAGTTTTCTTTAGTTTGTTTACCAATGGAAAAGAAAAACGAAAAAAGGGTTTTATTTTCAAATTAGTTTGTTTATTCACCACTGAACAAGAAAACATAAAAAATAAATTTTGCTTGCAGAAATAGTGTGTTTGCCAACAAAAACAAAGGAGTCCGATTTTCAAAAATAGTTAGGTTTATTTGCCCGAACTACGCTGGTTTGATTCTCACCGGATGTGAGATACGTAGGCAACCCTCATCGGGTCCAACCATCCCTTTTCAAAAATAGCGAAATAGTGTCAAAATTTTAAATTTGTTGTCAAAATAAGTCGGGTGACGCCATTCTTGTCTAAAATAAGCCGAATGTCCCTAAAAAGATGCCGGAAGGCCGTTTTGCAAGAACATCCACCCTGAGTCATTTTTACATGGTTTGCGGGCACAGCCTTAAAATCTTCCTCCCAGAAGTGCTGAAAGGCCGTATTTGCAAATCCAAGGCATGTTTTCTAAATAAAGAATTTTTGCACAAATAGCCATTTTTTTCAAAATAAGTCCTTAAAGTCCACTAATAAATGTGCAGGATGAATTCAAGTAACATCGAAACCTTCTCAGTCCTGAGCGAGATCCCTTTGAAACTTCACATGTGGTGGCATGATTTGGGAAAACGAAGCAGAGATACCGTGGTCAAAAGTTTGGGTGGTCTCATCGATTTGCTGAACATCAAACCAAGAAAAGATATTATTGAGGCATTGATACCAATCTGGGATCCGACCCGTAATGTATTCCGGTTTTCAGATTTTGAACTCACACCTACATTAGAAGAGATTGCCGGATACACCGGTCTCAACGGGAACCTCCGAGGTAGATACCCATTGGCCCCACGACCGGTAACCCTTCATAGGTTCTTGGATTTGATGAACATCAGCCGGGATATTCAAGACCCGCATCTGGCGGAAGGGTGTTGTACATTGCATTTCTTATATCACCGGTATGGTAACCCCAAAGGTTTCGAGGAACCCAACACAGAATTGACACATGCCTGAAATAAAGACAAATGGGAAGCCCGATGGGGATTAGCCTTCATGGTAGCCTTTTTTGGAGTGGTAATTTGTCCAAGAAAGGACGGTCACATAGACCTTGGCCTGGTAGGAATGCTAGATGTTGCCATGAAAAAACCTACTAGCACAGTGGTTCCCCTAATTGTAGCAGAAATGTACCGAGCTTTGACCAAATGTCGGGAAGGGGAGAAATTCTTTCAAGGTTGCAATTTGATCTTACAATTGTGGATACAGGAACACCTCTGTCACCGCACAAGCTATATGAACTACGGTTTAACTGGAGTAAGTTGTATTGCAGAATTCGAGACCCGGGTGACAGGTATTGAATTCCCTGAGGGTACTGAGGCCTGGTCATCATGCTTAAGGTCCTTGACCGCGGATAAAGTTGAATGGGCTTATGGATGACTTCCTGCTACTGAAGCTGTATACATATCAGCGGAGGTCCCTTATGTTCTTTTGATGGGTATTCGAAGCATACAGCCTTATGCTCTTTACCGAGTTTTGCGGCAATTTGGAAGATTCCAGATAGTGCACAACGATGAAGACCTGAGTGAGCAAGTCATCGAGTTAGGCCCGAAAGCTGCATTCCCTGAAGGCAGAATTCGAAAGATATGGAATGAGTGCAGGTACCTTGAACCAAAGACTATAGTACAGGACCGAGCCAGATGTGAGGTAGATCCCAAATGCTTGGTTTGGTTTGGTAAGAGATTTCAAATCCCTGAGAGACCCGCCAAAAGGACACATGTACAGCAATTCACTAACGAGGCCCAGGTGCAATGGGATTGGTTAGCCAAGGAAAAGGAGTACAGGGCTCGAATAGGAGCATTGGAAAAACAGGTTCAGGAGCTCCGGTTTGAAAACACCTTGCAATCCACGGCTGACGAAGGTGATAAAAAGAAATTGGCCCAGGAGAATGAAGCTCTTAAGGCCCAAATTCAGCAAATGAAAATAGATGCCAGGAATCGGGAAAGAAGTCTATCCGACGAGAGATTGATAAAAGGTTTGAAGAAATAAGTTTTGGACTGTCAGGAGGAATTAGAAAAATCCGAGGGAAACGTGGCAAAACTTCGGGCACAATGGGCAAAGAAGACCGAGGAAAGGACCCAGTTTGTACAACAAATGAAGAAGAACTATGAGGGAACCATTGCTAACATGAAAAGAAAATGAATACTCTTGAAGAAAAGGCAGCTCGGCAGGACAAAGAATTTCGGGCCGAGAGAGAACAGTGTTATGGGTTAATCGCTGAGATGGAAAAGGAAATAAAATTGTTACA
>NW_017691258.1:4768-5612 GCF_001879085.1 Nicotiana attenuata
ACCACGGAACTCGGGAGTGCCTAACCCCTTCTCCCGGGTTAACAGAATTCCTTACTCGGATTTCTGGTTCGCGACTGTTAATACAGAGTCAAACCTTTTCCTCGATTCGGGATTCAAACCGGTGACTTGGGACACCATAAATCTCCCAAGTGGCGACTCTGAACTTCTTAATAAACGAATCCCGTTTCGATTGTCCCTTAAGTGGAAAAACTCCTTTTATTATACCCTTCACGGGGTGTAGTAATGGAAAAGGAGGTGTGACAGCTCTGGCGACTCTGCTGGGGACAAGAACCCAGAACTTTTAGAATTCGAGCTCAGTTAAATTGTTATATTTGGCTATATTTGATTTTGCTACATGTTCCATGCCTTATGTGCTAAATGTTTTACCGCTTTGATATTTGTTGAATTGTATATAAACTGTCGCGAATACCTTCCTCTCTCTGAGTCTTCTACATCATGGAGAAGGGTGCACTTCGTGTAGTTTCTCTTCTGTTTAGAGTCTTTTTCCATTTAGAACGAGGTTTGGATAAGTTGCAAAGCCGGCGGAGCTTCTGTATCCCCGGTACGCTGCCTCCCCCTCGGCCCGAGTTGTCCGCTCGAGTAAGCCAGGTCTAGACCAATAAACCTAGGGTTTAGACCTAGAAGAACAAAACCTCATGCCGGATCCCTAGTAGGACGCTTGTTTGCATCATGTGCATTTGACTTAGGGGACTCAACACTAGGAGTACGAATTACTATATATTAGTACATGATATTTACCAAGAGGATGTGTGGTTTTAAAAAGGATGTGAGTTTAGGAAGGAGTCTTAGAAAATAATATCGGGATATATGATTGAAAGAGTTC
>NW_017691259.1:0-306 GCF_001879085.1 Nicotiana attenuata
ACTATACGGTCTACGCTACCCTAGTTCGATGACTTATCCTAACATAGGGTCTCCACTCCCTAGTTGATGATATTTGACATAGGGTCTCCACTCCCTAGGCTCTTTGTCAACATAGGGTCTCCACTCCCTAGTTGATGATTTTCCAACATAGGTTCTCCACTCCTTAGTTATGATTTTTAGACATTGGGTCTCCACTCGCTAGTCGTTTTTCCACATATGGTCTCCACTCCCTAGTTGATGATTTTAGATATAGGGTCTCCACTCCCTAATCTCTGTTTTCCCGAGGGTACACAATCCCGCCTTTTA
>NW_017691259.1:4929-5612 GCF_001879085.1 Nicotiana attenuata
AGGAGCTGCTCAGGTTTGGCTAAACTCGCTCCCCATAAACTCTATAGAAACTTGGGATGAGTTGGTCAAGAAATTTCACAACAAGTTCCATCCGCCCAACAAAACTGCTCAACAAATTGATGAGATTGTGAGTTTCATACAGAAACCAATGGAGACACTACACGAGACATGGGGCAGGTTTAAGGGAATGTTGGTTATGTGTCCCCACCATGATGTTCCAGAATAGATGTTGGGACAACGGTTTTACGTGGGACTGTCAGACAGCATGAAGAATATCGTAGATGCCTCTGTTGGTGGGGCATTCTTGAGCAAGACTTGGAGAGAAGGTCAGAATTTGCTCGACAAGATGGCGCAGAATTCGGGTTGGACAACTAGGAACGCACCTATCACTCCACTGGTGCACTCAGTGCCTCTCGATCCTTCTAATACAATGGCTGAAAATATGGCGACTCTCTTGACACAAATGAGCATCCTCACCAAAAAGGTGGAGGAATCAGGGCAGAAGCAGTAGGTTCATATAGTAGATACTACCAATGGGGGCTTGTGCACATCTTGCATTAGCCAGCCAATTGGTAATCCTTGGAATACAGAGCATGATCATCATCATCAGCACCCTGAAGATATAAACTATGTGGCTAACTATGGGGGTCAGAGGCAAGGTAATCAAAACTAGGTAAACAGCC
>NW_017691260.1:0-785 GCF_001879085.1 Nicotiana attenuata
GTTTAGTAAGAACTGAGTTTTGGCAGTGGTATTGGCTTCAAAAAAGCTCTGATATCATGTGAAATTATGGTACAGAGACAATGTCAAGAAGACAATGTATTGATGTATTTTCAGTTACACGAGTCCCTTGTACTTATACAGAATATTGATCCTAAATTTTGACTATACAACATAGAGTAGGACTCTTCTAGGATAACTAATACAAAGAGTCCTAGTTCTTATAAACTAAGTTAAGTGATCGCATAGTTATCCTGATCATTATCTTCACCAGATACAATACAATAGGTAACAACCATCCGAACAAGCTGTTAAAGACACTGAAACTGGCTCCTGACACCAAATATAATTTTTCATGCATGGAAATAGCAATTGACATGGCAGACATAGAAAGGAAAAAACAATAGAAGGGCACATGGGCAAATTGCAAAGAAAAAATATAAGAGTCCTAGTCAAGAGTACGTGGAGTCACTTAATAGAAACTTTTCCTCTTGATGGACTTGTCAGTGAAGTTCTCTTTTAGCTATTTTTCCATATATATATTCCACTATTCTTATATAATAGTTTCATATGATAATGCAAAAAAATAGCTTTATGTTATTCAACTTGCTTTATTATTTAATCAATCTTCTTATCCAAATGTTTAAATTTGCTTAATTATTAATTATGTCAACTGATTTTATCCTATTCAGTGTCCCATCTAAGTCTTCTTAATATTATACTCTTTCTATCAGTGAAAGTACGCTTCTTTTCTCTTTATTAATTTCCATGTGTAACTATAAAATTTT
>NW_017691260.1:5372-5612 GCF_001879085.1 Nicotiana attenuata
AAAAAATATTTATTTTATTTAAAATTAATACTCAAAATTATTAAATAGTTTATATTCAATAATAATATTTTTAAGCATTATATATTTACTTTATTTTAAAACTACTTCTTAGTATAAATAACCTCGCATTATCTCTAATTTATTAATATTTTGATATTTTGATATTTTTTTAATCTATTAAACTTCAGTTATGTGGCCTTGTCCACATCATGACCTTTTTTTATCATACTTAAAAAAACT
>NW_017691261.1:0-1485 GCF_001879085.1 Nicotiana attenuata
ACAAGGTGTGATATACATTTTTTTCATGTTCATCTTCTATTTCGAATTTTCAATTCAAACCACCTCAAGACTCCACCAAAATCATCTCAAAACTAAGATTCAAGCTCCTTAAGATGTACCCAATCAATTGTAATAACACCCGCTCAAAAGAAAGTAAAACTTTGACCCCTTTTTTGGCTGAAGTTTTCCGGTTACAAGACAAAAACTTCAGCTCTAGAGCTAAAGTTTTCCGTTTACAAAAGAAAAACTTCAACTCTAGAGTTGAAATTTTTATTTTATAACTGGCAAACTTCAGCTCTAGAGCTGAAGTTTCCCGGTTACTAAACAAAAACTTTCAGCTTGAGATTATTTTGCGACTATTCGCGACTTTTCTGGAAACAATCGAATTATTTTGCTGCTTGAGATTTTTGCTCTAAGCATTCTTAAGTTTCTATAAGCACTTTTATTTCGTTTGAAATTTAACGAAGGTCCTCTAAATTAATAAGCTATGGCAAACACAACCAAGGGAATATTTACAGATTACACTTGTTGACCAAAAAAAATATTACACTTGCAATAAATATGCACATTGCTAGTGAGATATAGCAGGAGCAAATTTAGTAAGTATTTAATTATTAAATGAAAAAAGAAATTATGGTAACAAAGGTTATCTGTGCTTTTTTGTTTGTATTTTGTACCCTCTCTAAGAAATCAGTAATTAAATGTTTATTTTACTAAGTTACCTTTATTGACGATGCTTTGAAAATGTAAAATTTGTACCACTAGTACTTTAAATAGTTTAATGGTAAGAGAAAAATACATTAAAAAAAAATTATTCTCTTTAATTTATTAAAATGGACAAGTAAAAAAAACTTATTTTCAATATACTAAATAAATAAAAGGAAATGGAGAGATAACCGAAATTAATAAAAGGATAACCGAAATTAATAAAAAGATCCGCATAATATTTCAAAACGCGATATTTCTTTTCCAAATAACGAGATAATTTTTTTTTTATTTCTTAAATTAACTTCCATCTTCTTTTTTTGGGTCAAAATAAATGATAGTTTATTGGATTAAAATTCACATTACTTTTTGTTTGACCAAAAAGTACTAAGCTTTTCGTTAAACTAATTAATAAAGAAAATGGAAGAAAAATATTAGCCAAACATAATTAACTTTAGATCTAAGCATATTGAATACGAGAATCGAATGAGGCCGAGCTTGTATAACATTTCTTAGGATGATAAAAAGACATCAAACGTAAATGATAAGCTTGCATCTTTGATACATTGTTCCGTACTTGTAAGAGCAAAGAAGGAAAGGGAGGAATGCCGTTGATAACTAGAAGATCTATCTTCATTGATTCAACAATGACGATTACAAATGTTTGTAACCAAAATCTAGGCTTTTACTTTGTTGTTGGAGGTCTCCTCCCGTTCTTCTGTTCCTTTTTCTCTTTTCTTGGGAACCCCCTTTTCTTGCCTTCTTCTGTCATATATATAT
>NW_017691261.1:5302-5611 GCF_001879085.1 Nicotiana attenuata
AAAATCTAAGCAAAAAGAGTCTTTTTCAATGGGTATGGTTGAAATTTTTGAAAACATATAAATGATTCAATATACAAAATTTGAGGAAGATTGGAGGTGATTTGGACTGATTAGATATTAAAATTCGTAACTAAAATCGAATTCAAAAAATTCTTCTACGACACATGTATCAAACATATATCACGCATGTATCTCACACACATGTATACATGGATATACATGTGATACACATTTGATACAAATATGATACATATGTGATACACAAATGATACAAGGTGTGATATACATTTTTTTCATGTTCATCTTCTA
>NW_017691262.1:0-5611 GCF_001879085.1 Nicotiana attenuata
ACTCCCATAATTCGTAAGGATTGTTACTGGAGTGACGATTTTCCAATTATCATTCCTAACCCAAATCAAAGGATCACTTCTTACTTAATCGAATTCTATTTTGTTTACACATACCCTTTCACTCTAGGGTTTAAACTGGCCATTGGCCCGGTCATTCTAGACTTTTGCCATTTTTCAACGTTTGTTTGGGTCAAAGTGGTCCGATTGTTTGGAGGGCTGTCGCCTGCTTGAGGCACCTCACTAACTTGGCGAATGTTGAATTTACTTTTCCCCACCTAATTCATCTTTATTCCCCTAGGCTTTTTCGCAACGGCATGCGGATTCACAAACAAACAAAAATGAAAAATTTTTGCAAAACAACGAAGTGAGTCAAAAATCCTCACAAAATATAAAAGTATATAAGGCAAAAAAGCAAAATAGAGTCTTCACAAAACAGAAATTGGAGATAAATCGAAAAGAAAAGGGATCTTTTATATGTGCAAAATATTTATAATGACCACTCAGGGTCTTACACAAAAATCCAAGAAAGACGAAAAAATTCTAAAGTGCATAATCTTCCATGGGAGATCCATCTTCATCTCTCCGCTCTCGGGTCCACTTGCGCTCCCGGAGTCATCATCATCAGAGAGCAAAGCTTTGGCTTCAGCCTCTAGCACTTTCACATTCTCGGTATCGGCCGTGAGGTCAAAACCATGAGCCATGAATCTCGTTCGAGAGTCTCTCTCCGAGACTGGCACTTAGCATGCTCGGCAACGGGGATAATCAAACCTGAGCAGCATCAGAAATATCCTTTGCTCGAGTGTTAGCGGCTTCAGTATCAGCTCGGTAGACGGCCACGACCGCCTTCGCGTTGGCCTTTACTCTTTCCACTTCAGATGCGGCCTTTGCAAGCTCAGCGGCCAACCGAGTCTCGAGCTCTTCAATTTTCTTAGCTTGGGGAAAGCTCTCTTCCTTCATGCTTTGGAGTTGACGCTTAGCCGAAGATAGCTGGGCTCGAGCGGTACCTTTCCCCGAGGCGAGTCGGTCCATGTTCTGCTTCCACCCCAAAGTCTCCGCCTCTTTCATCTCAGCCTCCTCTCGAAGATGCTCAATCTTTTCGGCTTTCTGCTGAACCTGCAGGATCTAAGTGTTAGTCTCTAATATCAAATTGATATGTCAAGCTCCCAAAATTTACATTACCTACTCGATGAGAGCGGTCTGCTCTTTATGAGATGTTGCCAATTCAGCTCGGAGGTCCCTGATCTCCTCTTCTTTTTGCACATAGAGGAGTTTGAGGGCATCTCACTCCTCCGTGAGCCTTTTGAGATCGGCCTCACACCGGTTCAGCTCAACTCGGGATTTGGAAAACGCTTCCCGATGAAGCGTCACAGCCTATGGAGAAAAGAACGAAATCAAACAAAAAGAAATAAAAGCAAACATAAACCTAATAACGGGGGCTGAAATCTACCTGGCTCAGGAGTCGCCGAGCCTCATCAAAAATGATCGATGCATCCAGATCGGAAACATCGTCGACCCCCGTGAAGCAGCCATGGAATAGGTCATCCTATTCGTGGGCCGTTCCCACATCGGTGGTCTCCATAGCCTAGGCCTCCCAAAATTGCCCCTCAAAAAATGTAGGGAGGGGCGGCGAATCATCAATATTGATTGACCCAAGCAAGACACTTGGGGCGGTCTCTCATTTTCGGATGACTTTAGAACAGGACCCTTCGGGCACGCACGCCGATTATTCATCACGGTGGGAGACAGCTTCAGCCTCCAATGACTCGGGGACTTTGCTCAAGCCATCTTTCGAGATTTCCTCGATCTGAAGATGAGCCTCCTCGACCATCACCGGCTCAGCTGCTTTTAAAACTTCGACGTTTCCCCTCTTTCGAGCCACCAGCTCACAACCAGCATCTTCTCCCTCCTCTTCTTCATATCGTAGCTTTTGGGCTACTTCGCCAGACAGAGTGGCAGTATCATTCTTCAACTTATGAGCCTTGCTCTTCTTAGTCTTTGGAGTATCGAAAGACGAGACCCTTTTTCTCTTCCTTTCCTTGGCTTGTTTCGTGGCCTCCTCTTCCCCAGGTGGGGACGGCCTCATGGCAGCATTGTCTCCGAGACCTGTATGGGAGGAAATCAAGTAAAAATAAGAAAGAAACAGTTCATAGAAAAGTATCAAACATGGATAGAGAAGCTTACTGTGATTTTTAGCCTCCCATCGGCCCTTGGCCAAATCACGCCAACAGCGCTCAACGTACGAAAAGGTCGAGACCAATTTCCGAACCCAGCCTTCAAGGTTCTGGATTGCACCGGGCACCCAAGAAATGCTGCATCATAGGAAAGGATGTCAATACGAAAAGACAAAAGAAACAAATCGGTAGACGAAAGCTATAGGTGAGTTCGTGCTTACGCTTCATGTTCTACTCTTCAGGGAACGACATCTTCTCGGACGGAATTATGTCGGAAGTCCTCACTCGGACAAACCGGCCCATCCATCCTCGGTCCTTGTCCTCATCTATGCTCGAGAACAGCACCTTCGTGGCTCGACATTGAAGCCTTATTAATCCACCTCGATAGAGACGGGGGCTGTACATTCTAATGATGTGGTCGAGGATAAAAGGCATCCCCTTGACTTGGCTCACGAAGAATCAGAGAAAAATAACAATGCGCCAGAAGGATGGATGGATCTGCTCTTGGGTTATTAGGTATTGGCGGCAGAACTCAAGGATAATGGGGTCAATGGGACCTAACGTAAAAGGATAAGTGTAAACACTCAAGAACCCTTTCACACGAGCGGTGATATCCTCTTCAGGGGTCGGGATCACCACCTTCTTGCCTTCCCAATGGAAATCCTTTTTTCAGTTGCTTCAAGTCTCCCTCAGTTATCGAGCATATGTATCTCGACATCGGCTCACATCGGCCAGGGACCGATGATGGTTTCTCGATCTTGAAATTGGAAGTGAGATCGCATGACCCGGGAACACACTCTTCGATACGTGGCTCCACTAACGTTTTATCACCGGTCGGCCGCGATGAAGAGGCTTTTTCCTTTTGGGGAACGGTTTTAGATGTTTTCGCAATTCCTATGTGAGTTCAGAAAAAGAAGAAGATGAAGTTTGTTGTTTAATAAGAAGGTTGGCGAACGGGATATGGAGAATTGAAAAACTTGAAGAGAGAAGAAGTGCTTTGAAGATTAGAAGAGATTTTGGAAGCAAAGTTTGACAAAATTGTGAAGATGGTCTATTTATAATGTTTGCCATGACGGTTCAAGGGCACTAGTGGCCGACCATCAACTGGGACTTATTAATGATCTTGAGAACTGTGCAGACGCAACGCTTCAGTCGCCTCCGTCGCTAACGTCACGAGGGTGACATCATAATTGGTCGAGGTGCAAAATTGATAGCTTAGTTCATTTCTTCTCATTACACTCTAAGAAACGAGGTGACTATCTGTATACGGTCAAAATCGGGCCTATCCGATTTTGCTATTAGATCGAGACAAGGGAGTTGCATCGGGGGTAACCTCGTAATGAATCAGACCCGAGCTCGAAGATGAGGCATCGAGTCCAAAGATCGCAGTGTCCGTCGAGACCAAGGCCAGCAGCAATCGAGACTATGTATGACCGCCTTCGAGTGAAATGCAATAACAGAAAGACGAGATATCCGTAACCGGTCGGAGATCACGGCGAAAATCTTGGAGTAGATCAAATCAAGGGCGGTTATTTGTTCCAATCATGGAATTTACTTCCATAGTTAAAATTGTACTATAATTAGGATTCCTTTAGTATATAAAGGGGGATCCCCATCATTTGTAAACACCTACATTCATACAGAAAAGCAATATAATATTTCTCTTTTTCTCTGGTTTATAAACTTATTGTTCTATAATTGTTCTTCACCAAGCTCGAGGGTTCATCAGCTCGGGGTACTGCCCAGACATTGGTTTGTTTTACATTCTTGTTAATTCCTATCATTTATCTCTAAGTTAATCAATTGGTATTAGGTGAAATCACATATCCTTAAAACAACATTATAAGTTTAATTGTTATCCAGTTTTTAGGGTAAACAAAACTAAAAATGGAAATATTGTCATATATATATATATATATATATATATATATAATAAAGTAAAGGAAATATAGATTATCATGGCAGATTTCATGACATAGTGATTTATGTTATCTTTGTGAAAAGAGAGAATCTGAATTGAGTTCTTCAGTGAATATGAAATTGTTGATACGCTTATGTAATATGTCGATTCCTGCACGGCCATGATTATTAATTGACTTGTTTAAAGAATTTTTCAGCACATGCAAGAGAATATGTACGGACCATTATACAACTCCAAAGGTAAATGAGAGCGAGCTTTCCAACCAAATGATACTTTATGGACCCTTTGCTTGTATAGTGGTTGACAAAATGGATTTTGAGAACCATCCTCATTGGATTTATTGAATAAATATCAATTTCTTTTATAAGTTCTATCCTATATATTTTCCATGGCAATTTTGTTTAATAGTTTAACTGCATAGTTGTCATGAATGTGACTGGATTTAGATGGATTCATTGTTCCACGTGGATATATAAAGTATAAATATTTAAGTCTTTTACCGAATAAGATATCATCGTTAAACGAAGTCAACCCTCANTGCCCTGATTAAGGTTCTTACCAATGATCTTCCTCCAGCGTGATTTCCACAATGCCCCTCATGTATTTCCCTCATTACGTACTCTGTTTGAGAAGGACCGTGGCATCTAGCTAAGGGGCCATCGAACATTTTACGATATAGGTTGCCTTGATTTAAACAGTAGCGAGCAGTCTTTTTGCGAAGTGCATGGGCTTTTTTCTTGTCATCAGGGACGGTTCCATACTGCAAAAAAGCTACAATCTCGTTCCTCCAATCCAAGTTAAATTATTAAAATTTACCTCATTCTTGTCAGGGTCGAGAACTGAATGAAATAAATGAATAACTGAGGTATTTGCATCGCTTGCCACGTCAGCCGTAGATGCGAGATTAGCTAAACCGTCTACTTCAAGATTTTCGTCCCTTGGTATTTGTGTAACTTTCCAGGTTTGAAATTGCCTTATTAGCTCCCGCACCTTTTTTAAATATTGCTGCATCCTTGCTTCCCTGGCTGTATAAGTCCCCAGCATTTGATTAACCACGAGTTGTGAATCGCTCTTGATTATAATCTGATTTATGTCAAGTTCTTGTGCCAGTTCTAAACCTGCAATCACAGCCTCATACTCTGCCTCATTGTTAGTTATTGAATGACATTTGATAGCCTGTGGAATGGTTTCACCCGTAGGTGGTACCAAAACAATCCCTAAACCTGCTCCTTTTACATTAGATGAACCATCAACGAATAAAGTCCAAGTTCCTGGATTAGCTCCATTGAGCACCTCTAATTCTTTTTGTGCTTCTAATTGCATGGCGTGGCTAAAATCAGCCACGAAATCAGGTAACACTTGTAATTTTATAGCAGTTCTAGGTTGGTACGTGATTTCGTATTCACTTAACTCTATTTGCCCACTTAGCCAACCTACCTGATAATTCATGCTTATGCAATATATTACGTAAGGGGTAGGCGGTTACTACAGCAATAGGATGACACTGAAAATAAGTCCT
>NW_017691263.1:0-925 GCF_001879085.1 Nicotiana attenuata
CGGATCTCCGGTCATGTATTGTCATATTCTGTGGTTACAAGACTAGGGCAAATCTTCTGTTGCTTGATATGACCAACTTTGAGGTCATCCTGGGCATGTATTGGTTATCCTCATATCACGCCATCCTTGATTGACATGCCAAGACTGTTACCTTAGCAATGCCAGAGTTTCCTAGATTAGAGTGATATCCCCATCTTTTTCCTGACTCAGGTACTTCTTTCTCTTGTCCGTTTGAGGACGAACGGATGTTTTAGATGTGGAAAATGTGACGATCCAAAGGGTCATCACCTGTATTCCTACTCACTCTGTATTTCTGAGGCCGTGAAAACCTCACTTGGGGGTTGCCTCGAATTTGTGTGCGCAGTCCGGGCGCGTAGGCGGAACGTTTATATATGAATTTGTGAGAAAGATAATAAAATTTTGATGTTTAATTGATTAAGTTTGACTTCGGTCAACGTTTTGGGCAAACGGACCCGGACTCGTGATTCGACAGTCCCGGAGGGCCCGTAGGAAAATATAAGACTTGGGGGTGTGCCTGGAATCAAATTCCGAGGTTCCGAGTCTGAGGAATGAAATTTTACGTGAAATGGTTTTCTGAAAGTAATTAAAGAATTGGAAAGTATTATTCGCTTAGAAGACTGTGCTGTTGGGCTCGTATTTTGGTTCCGACGCCCGGCACAAGTCTTAAATGTGAATTAAGCAATTTCTGTGAAGTTTGGTTAGATTTGGACGTCATTTGATGTGTTTTGAGCTAGAAGCAGTAAAATTTGATGTTTCATGGAAATTGGAAGGAATCATGGGTCTTGAGGCCTAATTCGATGTTGTTTTGGCGATTTGATTGCACGGATGAGTCTCTAGGATGTTGTTGGAGTTATGTGCATGTTTGGTTTGGAGCCCCGAGGGCTCGGGTGAGTTTTGAGTGGGT
>NW_017691263.1:5135-5611 GCF_001879085.1 Nicotiana attenuata
TATTTTATGTCTACTCATTTTCAGACAGTAGTTTAGAGTTTTTCGATATTTCACTAGTTGCTCATACACTCGTGACACCAGGTCTTGGAACACATGCTAGTAGATTTTATGGGACGTCCACGGTATAGTTCATGCGTAAGATATTGGAAGCCCCTTTATATTCAATATATTTCGTCTGAGTTCTATTATCATATTCATACGACATGTTTAAATTAGAACGTTATATTATTATATTGTTGGCCCATAGTAAGTGTCAAAGTCGACCCATCGTCACTACTTCTTCGAGGTTAGACTAGATACTTACTGGGTACATGTTGTTTATGTACTCACGCTACACTTCTTCACTTGATGTGCAAAATCTGATGCATGTGCATCTGGTTATCAGTCCGGCGTGCACGCTTGTCTTCTGGTTTGAGACTACACGGTGAGCTCCCCTTCCGAGCCATTCTGCAGCAGCCGAAGTGCTTTTGTTATTT
>NW_017691264.1:0-697 GCF_001879085.1 Nicotiana attenuata
TCTAAAAATTAATCTTTGAATACCACACAAATTCTCGCTTGACAAAAATCATCCCTCTTTAGCGTGATTCTATTATTAATTTAACTATATCCGTAATCTCTCACCTTAACAAAGACACTAAAATATAGTCATAATTCAAAACTAATTCGAAATAGAAACTTTATATTCATAGGAAGCTTAATATATTAAATCCGGGTTACATTCCACAATAAAATCGCCAAAGTGATCCTTGGAACAAATTAGAATTTAAAATTAAGTATGTTTCAAACAACAATAGAAAATAGACATTAACTATTAGATTAAGAGGCTTTTAGAAGCTTTGAATTAAAAATTAAAATCAGAAAATAGGAAAATTAAAATTGAAGGGTTTATAGATAAGCCTTTTCAACTGAAATTATATATATTTTAAGAATAAATATCACATGTTTGTATAACTATTAAATATAATAGGCGAAATATATAAACGGCACCTTTAAGTTGTCCTCAACGACCAGACAAATACCTCAACCGAACCATTTACCATTTAGACACTTCAAATAACTATTAAGTGTATCAAGTAAACACCTGAGTGCATCAGACCATATGTGTGACTTACACTTGCTAATGACGTGTCAAATGAACCAATTAAAAAGTGGCACGTGTAATTTGAATTAACAAAAAAAAAATACATTTAAAGAAAAAAAAACTACCTTTACTT
>NW_017691264.1:3684-5611 GCF_001879085.1 Nicotiana attenuata
TCTTTTAAAATATAAAATCTACTTTTAAATAATAAAAAAATATAGGGGCAAGTTTATATATTTTTCTTTTACATGATAATAAGGTGGTTCTAATAATACAAATGAGATTGTTCTCTTTAATTTATTTATTTTTATTTCAGTATGAGTAATTGATTCCTTTCCAAATTTCTCAAAAAATATCGATGGATATATTTTAGATTAGGTTTCCTAGAACAAGTTCATTCAATTCTTCTATATATCGAACTCTAACAAATTTTTTCTTTGATTGGTTTATTTTCGTTAGATGCTCATGTGCCATGAATTGTCTCCAATTCAATGTTACATCAATTATATTCAAATAAAAAGCAAAATATTTAGAATATTATTATTAATGTATTATGCGTGATGATTGGCTAAAAACAGTTGAAAGTAACTGAAACACAATGCTTGAATCGGCTTTGTTACAAAAGCAAAAATATATTACGATGTTCATATAGAATATGAAAATCAACTGGAACTTTCCAAACAAATAGGAAGCTTGTATAATATAAGGTATTGATTTTATCTTTGTTTATTGTTCTAAAGATATTGAATTTTTTATTTTTCAAATTATCTATCTTTTTCATATTTACCTTATTCTAGATAATAAATATTTATTTGTTTTATAAAATAAATGTATGTACTATTTAAGGTACTATTTTATAGAGGGATACATATGTTATTTCAGAGTATTAAAGTAACATAATTCTTTTAAATGTATCTATTCTTCATGTTCACGTAATTCTTGATTATTCCCGATAGTACATACTTAAATAGTGGAGATTTATCCAAAAGTTTTAAAATTTATTTTAACTCAAACGATTGAAATGAATTTCAAAATTCTCCTATACTTCTTCGTAATTTTCGATAATATTTTCAAGTAAAAAGGTATGAACTCGACGCAATTATGTGATCCATATGATTAACCATGTATTTTATTACTCTTACATATATTCAAAAAATTGTGAAAAAGCTTCTCAACAATGTTACGTTATATGTTAAAAATTCATCTTAATAGGTGTCGCATGTAGTTATTTTTCTTGCATGATTGTGACTATTATTTTTATTATATTTTGAGGAGCGAGGTAATCATTTTGAGTGAACAATGTACAAAAATCGTAATTTATTATATTACCATGGAGTATACAATGCTTAAATCCAGCACAAAATACAAAATTGATCGCTTTGTCGAAAATAATTGTATTAGCTAGCCAAAAAGTACATAAAATATGTATACTATATATACATATATATAATCTTTAATCATGGACTTGATTTATCAGGACATTTGTATAATTAATATTTTATTGCTTTGAATAAGATAAATAACAATGATTATTTCATCTTATAAATAATTTGTTACTAAATTTAGTTAGTTGCTCTTTCATATCAATGTTCTGACTAAAGATTTGCGTGCAACGCACGTACATAGTAACTAGTTATATTAAAAGCACGAAGGCCCTTAGCAAAATGTCGTTCGTCTTTTTACCCTTTCAAAGTAGAGTTTATATTGTACGATATAGTCATTTGATTATTTCCCTAATATTTAAGAATAATCATTTAATTATTTCTCTAATATTTAAAAATAGTCATTTAATTATTTTCCTAATTTTAGACTTGACTTTTCAATTCCTTACCATTCTAGAATTCCCGTACTTTTATTTACACTAGACTAGATTTCGTCCATTTAGTTTTAGGAAGTCTTTTTTAATAATATTAATATTTTATAGAAACGTATTATATTAGGTGAAAAATGAGCACTTTAAACTCCTTTTGATGCAGGAGTCCTTATTTTTAATATAAAATAAACATTATTAAAAATTCATTCCTTATTTATTAATATAACATAATTCCTTCCATATTGTTTTATCTAATTCTATATCTATCTATCTTCACTATATTACTATAT
>NW_017691265.1:0-621 GCF_001879085.1 Nicotiana attenuata
TGAATTGTTCTTCTAATATAGAAGACCTAGTCTGATGAACTTTCTCCTAGGATCTAAATCTTAGTCTGATGAATCTTTCTCCTAAGATAGAAGACCTAGTCTAATGAAGTTGCTAGTCAAAAGTCCTTGGTTTTACTCACAAGAGACGTACATTCCAATCAAGTCCTTAATTTTATTCTCATCATTGCATCAATAGCTTAGGTGATCTATATTTTGCTAACAAACTCACAAATCTTCCTAGTGCAAACTGGGGCAGAAATTTTCTTTGTTGTTTATTTTGTTGCAGTCAGGAGCCCACTTGGAGAACAAGGGAATACTTTTCAAGTTCAGCAGTCAGGCGCCCACCTGGAGAACAAGGGAAGTGAAATTTAATTTTATCTTTTAATTTTTAATATTTGATAACATGCTGTACCCAGTTAACAAACTGGGGCAGAAATTTTCTTTGTTGTTTATTTTGTTGCAGTCAGGAGCCCACCTGGAGAACAAGGGAATACTTTTCAAGTTTCAGCAGTCAGGAGCCCACCTGGAGAACAAGGGAAGTACAATTCTAATTTTAACTTTTAATATTTGATAACGTGCTGTACCCAGTCACCAAACTGGGGCAGAAAATTTTCTTTGTTT
>NW_017691265.1:4978-5611 GCF_001879085.1 Nicotiana attenuata
CTTTGGGATTCATATGAGACAGAAGGTTGGGGATGCCAGTTCATGCAATGCAATAAGTGGAGGATATCACGAACAAGCAAGGTCTTCGAGTGGAAATCAGTCATCCTGGCAAATGCAGAAGCAGCCGGCCTCAAAGTTCAAGGCCACAAACTAACCATCACATTTTAAACTCACAAGTTTCTTGTTTGAAACAGGAACAAAGCAGTGCAAGAAAGTTGGTTCAACATAAAAAAAAAGGAAGAAGAGGAGAGCCGACAAAAGGGGAGTTTTTTTAAATCTTCGCCCTTGCCTGTCTTGTTAGCGTGCATAAAATGCTGCCATTGCTTTTCACAGTTTTTTTCTCCTAGGATGAAAAGTCCTAGTCTGATGGATCTTTCTCCAAATAGAAATCTTAGTCTGATGAATTGTTCTCCTAAGATAGAAAACCTAGTCCGATGAATCTTTCTCCTAGGATCTAAATCTTAGTCTGATGAATTGTTCTCCTAAGATAGAAAACCTAGTCTGACGAACTTTCTCCTAGGGTCGACATCTTAGTCTGATGAATGTTTCTCCTAAGATAATGAAAATGGACCTAGTCTGATGAATCTTCTCCTAGGATCGAAATCTTAGTCTGATGAATTTTTCTCCTAAGAT
>NW_017691266.1:0-732 GCF_001879085.1 Nicotiana attenuata
TGTTTGACTAGTGTGAAGTCATAGTATAGTAGGGGAGTGCTGTCCATTTCATTAGTAAATAATTGTGGTTGATACATAATAGTTACGACGCTTAAACGATAACGAGAGTGTCATTTCTCTTATTGTAGACTAAGGAGCCGTGAAATTGCATAGCTTGAGGTTGGGAAGAATATACAAGGTATGTTAAGGCTCTTCCTTCATTCTTTTGGCATGATTTAAAGTGAAACGAACATAAACGATACGCTATTTCATAATGAATCTACTCCTAGCAACTAAGGTTGTCCATGTTATTCTTTCCTTACAAAGTTATTCCAAGAAAGTGTATATGATCCTTAAGTCCTAGTGAAGTTCATATTGATGGTATGATGTCCATAATGTTAATCGATGGTGCAATAACCTTATGTCACTCCAAAAGGTTTAGAACGTGAGTCCATGAGTCGAGCATGCATTATATATATGTATCTATTTTACTCTACCGAGCCGCGCTATAGACGGCCGGGTATGGCACCTATTGTGCAACCACTGATCAGTTGGGTTTACCGAGCTCCACGTGGCCGGGTACGTTTTTACCGAGTCCTCTTTGAGGCCGGGTATGATATGATGATGATGATGCCCACAGAGGCGTATGTGTTTAAACGTTTATGTATAATGTATTATGCATTTCATGTCAGTAGCCCCCAGAGGCACTCAGATGTTACAGGTTGTATCTCCTCTATCTCTCTTTACATTACT
>NW_017691266.1:4909-5611 GCF_001879085.1 Nicotiana attenuata
CCTACAAATTCATTACAAGCACACAACTAATTGTCAGCAATATGTACAAAATAACTACAATTTTACAACAAGTTATCTACAATTAGCATTATATATTTAGTTTGATGGAATCGTTGATCTGATGTTACTGGATATAGCTTACTCTCATCTTCTGCGATAATGTCCTGTTGTCCTCCAACTCTTTGTTGTATTTTTCCCCAAGGTATGTAAATGTACCCTTTGCTTTCAATAACTTTTCATTATTCCAACTTTCAAGAAGAGTCCTCATGTACTCTAATAGGTCTACTATGGGCAGCTCTCTTGCATCTTTTGTTATCGCATTCAATGACTTTGCAATGTTTGACGTCATCGTTCACGTTCTATTCACCGTAGCATGTACCCGAGACCATTTGTGATAGCCAATATCGTATAGGTATGCTTTAACACGCACGTCGATCTCTTCAATCTTCGATTTTGCTACTTTTCGCTTGTCTGGATCCGCCAAGACTTGTTGGAGAGATTATTGTTTGGCTAGACCAGTTAGGTCATCAGCTTTGATTTGAGAACAGTTCACGCAGCTATTTCTGGAGAAGTTTCTCCCCATCACTCAAACAGAGTGTGGAGGTTCATTGAGGAACTCGTCCAGCCCGCTCAGTTACCTAGAGGTGGAGGTAGAGGTATTAGAGGTGAAGGTAGAGATGCTAGAGGTGGAGGTAGAAGTAT
>NW_017691267.1:0-704 GCF_001879085.1 Nicotiana attenuata
TTTTTTTCTCGTTCTAAAGTTGTTTTTTATTTTCAAGTAGTACTTAAGTTGTCTTATGTTGTCGTTGGTGATGTTAGTTTTTTCCGTATTTCTCATGATGTACTTTTATTTTTTTATAAAGAATATAAATTCCCCAGTCTTCAATTGGATCCAAGATGAGTAATGAAGATTTATGCCTTTTGGATAGAGCTACAACTCACACAATATTAAGAGAAAAGAAATTTTTCTCTTATTTGGTTATGAAAAAGGCTTATGTTAATACAATATCTGATAGTACAAAGTTAATTGAGGGCTCTGGAAGAGCGGCCTTATTACTACCTGGAGGAACGATATTAACTATTAATAATGCATTGTATTGTAGTAAGTCTCAAAGAAACTTGTTGAGTTTCAAAGCTATTCGCCAAAATGGCTACCATGTTGAGACCTCTAACGAAGGAAAGGTTGAATACCTTTATATTATTACAATAAAGCGGGGAAAAAAATGTGTGCACGAAAAATTACCCGCATTTTCTTCTGGGTTGTACCACACAAATATTGGTGTGGTTGAATCACATGCCATAGTAAACAAAAGGTTTACTACTTCTAACGATTTTATCATTTGGCATGACCGGTTGGGCCATCCCGGTTCTAACATGATGCGCAGAATAATAGAGAATTCAAATGGGCACACATTGAAGAATAAGAAGATTCTTCAATTTAGGAAT
>NW_017691267.1:4920-5611 GCF_001879085.1 Nicotiana attenuata
GATGCACTTACGGTTGCAAGATTTTAAGACCGTAAGTGAGTATAACTCTGCTGTATTTCGAATAACTTCCCAATTGAAATTATGTGGGGAAGTTATGAATGATGAGGATTTGCTGGAAAAGACTCTTACGACTTTTCATGCCTCAAATATGGTATTACAGCAGCAATACCGTGAAAGGGGTTTTAAAAAGTATTCTGAATTGATCTCATGCCTTCTGGTGGCTGAGCAACATAATACCCTTTTGCTGAAAAATCATGAAGCCCGTCCCACAGGGTCAGCTCCGCTTCCTGAAGCGAATATGGGAGCTAGACGTGATAAGTCTGGAAAAAGACAGAATAATAATCATGGCCATATGAATGTACGTGGGCATGGCAATGGTAAGAGACGATATAATAGTCGTCATCATGGTGGTCATGGCAAACGAGAGAACAATATGGGTTCTCAAAACAATCCTTCAAGAGGCAAAAGCGGTAACTGCCACCGCTGTGGCATGAAAGGTCATTGGAAAACTGAATGCCGTGCACCTGAGCATTTTGTCAGGCTTTATCAAAACTCCATTAAAAGAAAGGCAAATAATGTTGGAGCATCTTCTGCTAATGCCCCAGTGGAGTCACACTTGACCTTTAAAAATGATTTTGAGGCAGGGCCTTCAAACAAAATGATGACAATGCCGAGGCAAATCTTGCTTTGA
>NW_017691268.1:0-275 GCF_001879085.1 Nicotiana attenuata
AAAATAGTGCAGTTTGACCTCGCTCGAACTGGGACTCAGGCTAAGTGCCTTCGCCATTAAAATAGTGCAGTTCGACCTCGCTAGAACTGGGACTCAGGCTAAGTGCCTTCGCCATTAAAATAGCGCAGTTCGACCCCGCTCGAACTGGGACTCAGGCTAAGTGCCTTCACCAATAAAATAGCGCAGTTCGACCTCGCTCGAACTGGGACTCAGGCTAAGTGCCTTCGCCATTAAAATAGTGCAGTTCGACCTCGCTCGAACTGGGACTCAGGCTA
>NW_017691268.1:4600-5610 GCF_001879085.1 Nicotiana attenuata
GGCAAAAAGACTACCGAATTCTTCGAGAAGTGGCACATCAAGCGGATACTCTCCACCCCGTATCATCCCGCTGCTAACGGTCAAGCCGAATCTTCAAACAAAACAATATTGAACATATTAAAGACGAAGATCGAAGAAGCCAAAGGGTTATGGCCCGAGTTATTACCCGAGGTATTATGGGCATACCGGAATACGCCCAAATCCAACACGGGGGAGACACCTTATTCATTGGTCTATGGAACCGATGCCGTCATACCCGTCGAGATCGGAGAACCCAGTCTGAGATACTCACACACCGGTAGAGAAGACAACGACGCCAGCAGGTTACAAGACCTGGACGAGGTCGAGAAACGAAGAGACATGGCCCACATAATAATGGCCGCCAAAAAACAACAAGCGGAAAGATATTACAACAGGAAAGCCAGGGTGAGACCGCTTAAAATCGGCGACTATGTTCTCAAAGCCAAAACACTGGCATCGAAAGATCCGAACGAAGGAAAGTTAGGGACCAACTGGGACGGGCCATACAAAATTACGGCGGCAGCTAGCAAAGGAGCATTCCAACTAGAAACGATGGAGGGAAAGTTACTCCAAAACAATTGGAACATCGCCCATCTCAAGCACTTCCACTTCTGAAAGGAGTCTCCCGAGTCGTACTCTTTTTCCCTTACCCGAGTTTTGTCCCAATTGGGTTTTCTCGGGAAGGTTTTTAACGAGGCGACGAAGGGGACGCCCGGTGGAACAAGAAACACGAGTTCACCACGTGGGCCAACATGGTGAAGGGACTACCCTAGTATCTCCGTTGTTCTCCATTGAATGAATAGAATTCTGCACTGTATAAATAGAATTCTCCATTGAATGAATAAAGATCTCCATTGTATGAACAAGATCTCCATTACGCAAACAAGAAAACAGTCGACACCAGTTCGACCTCGCTCGAACTGGGACTCAGGCTAAGTGCCTTCGCTATTAAAATAGTGCAGTTTGACCTCGCTCGAACTGGGACTCAG
>NW_017691269.1:0-4567 GCF_001879085.1 Nicotiana attenuata
AGACTAGGAAGTGCGTCTCCTAGGGGTGAAACTCAATTTAGGAAGTGCGTCTCCCAAAACAAAATATAACCTGAAAGACCCAGAATAGGAAGTGAGTCTCCTAGGGGTGAAACTTCATTGACTCAAACTAGGAAGTGTATCTCCTAGATGAAACTTAAATGACACAAACTAGGAAGTGCGTCTCCTTGGGGCAAAGTCTCAATTTAGGAAGTGCGTCTCCTAAAAGTATATCCTGAATAACCCAGACTAGGAAGTGCGTCTCCTAGGGGTGAAATCTCAATTTTGGAAGTGCGTCTCCTGAAGCAATAATATAACCTAAAAGACCCAGACTAGGAAATACGTCTCCTAGGGGTGAAACATCAATGACTCAAACTAGAAAGTGCGTCTCCTAGGAATGAACTTAAATGAACCAAACTAGGAAGTGCGTCTCCTAAAAAGTATAATCTGAAAGATCCCTACTAGGAAGTGCGTCTCCTAACGGGTAAAACTTCAATGACTCCAACTAGGACGTGCGTCTCCTAGGGATGAATCTAAATGACCAAAACTAGGAAGTGCATCTCCTGGGGGTGCAATCTCAATTTAGGAAGTGCGTCTCCTAAAACAAAAGTACAACCTTAAAGACCCAGACTAGGAAGTGCTTCTCCTTGGGGTGATGTGTGATCTTCTCAATAGCCTTTGAGTAAGCATAATTGGGGCATTACACCTGAAAAACTCAAGCTTCCCAGCTTTGATATGAACATAGCTTTCATCACTGTTTCAGACGAAGAAAACTTGTGAGTTTAAAACATGGTGGTTGGTTTGTGGCCTTGACTTTGAGGGCCATTGCTCCTTCATTTGCCATGATAACTCTGATTTCACCTTGAAAGACATTGCTTGTTTATTGAATAACCACTTTCTCTGTCACCCTTATCACAGAACATACCTCTGATTCATTCAAACTCAATACCTTCTATCTGTTGCATTTTGCTCATGAATTGACATTTACCGAACCTTTGCATTTCTCATGAATCCCAAAGCACGCCGATTGTTATCCATTCAGTGCGTATACTTCTCTTTCCTGACTTATGTCGCTTTGATGTGCTAGCCAGACTCCGCTTTGTGCAATTGGAAAGCTGGTAGCAGATTTTGAAGTCATTTCTCACTTGTTCTAACCAAACAAACTCAAGGAGAGGAAGTAAACAAAACAAAAGGAACAGAGTAAGGGACAATGGAAAGAGATGATACCTAACAAGAAAATTACAACGTAGAAACTTATGAGATGTGGATACCAACTCTAGTGACCATGACATGCACTTTTGGATTAAGTAGCCTAATCTGTCAAGCAAGTCTATTGTCCAACTCTTGTTGTATCTCTGAGACGTGAAACTGGGCTTCAATGCTCCGATTATCCTATCTGATTCATAGTCCTTATTCGACTTCTAGTGCCTGAAGAGTTTTCACCATCAAGCCTCTCTCATTTTTCATTCACTCAACTTACCGTCGCCTTACGGTGCCTGTGAAGGTTTTCACCGATTGGACTCTCTCATTTTGTTCTTTTTCTTTTTATTTCCTCTGATTCTGTAAGATGAAAAGGCATTGACCATAGTAAAAACATCATATACTCCTGGCATGTCTAGCTCGACAGTCTCAAAGATTATCTGGGAGGTCTTTTTGGGATTGTAATGTGGCTTTTGTACAGGGTTAGAAAGAAAGGATATCATAACGACTCAAAATAACTAAGATAACATGGTTAATTTATTTACAACTTTTGAAATCCACTATAAAACTTTGCCCCAATATCCAAAACAAGGGAATTTGATTCTCTTTTTTTCTTTTTCTTTTTGAGATGGAATTTCTATTGGCTTTGTGAGATTACAAAACATTTTATTTAGTGCGACCAAACCGAGAGGCTGCCTACGTATCTTGTGGTGACAAGAATCAGGTCGAACGTAGTTCAAACTAATTCTTGTTTTTTTTGTTGCTCTTTTTCTTTTCTTTTTTTTTTCTTTTTTTTCTTTTTTTTCTTTTCTCTCTTTTTTCTTTTTGATTTTTTTCTTTTTTTCTTTTTCCCTTTTTTTCTTTATCTCTATTTTTTCTCTTCGTTTTTTTTATTTTTTTTTTGGAATGAACTTTCTAACAAACCTATGGGGACATGAACTCTTTTTTTTTGTTTTTTTTTTCCGTATGGTTCTAACTTGATTCCAAAAGAGGGGAGATCAAAGAAAATTAGCACAGGCTCAAAAGGGGTACCGAATGGTATAAAGTGTTTTGGTAGCTAAAAGAGGGCCTCCCAATCCCTGAAAATGCCAAGTACAACGCATGCAATTTTGAAAATGACAAAGGAAGATCATGCACAATATTTCTTTTGCAGCTTCGGCACTGATATCACTTATATGCCTTCCACTTTTTAGTGCCTTGTCAGGTACAGAACTCTTGTTGGGTGATTCCCTCTTCATAATGGATATCATCCGTCAATTCGGAGCAAACTTTCTTGACTTTATCTTGTAAATTGTGGTGCACTTGAACTCAAATCTGCTTGCTTCAAATTGTCTGGGATGCACTTTCTTGTAATAAATTCTTGTCGTCCTCTTAATTTTCCAAACCATCTGCCCCAGTTTCACACAATTCGGGCTTTAAATGATCTCGAGATGTCCAATCTTTATTTATTTCCCTCAAATGTCCCTGTCATCTTCAAAACTTGTTTCATGATTAGACTAACTTTTAAGATCAGGATGAGAATTCCACATGCATATCATGCCACTAGAGTCACCAGGAAAAGAACTATAAAAAAAAGAGAGAACTAAACAAAAGATGACTAGAAATAACAGAAAACAGAAAATTGCATTAGACAGATGGTGAAAGGGTTTGAACAACAAAACAACCAAACTAAATTGGGGTTACAACCTTGGAACAAACCTAGATAACACTAAACGAGTTACTACGACTAAACAAACTAGGAAAAATAAAAGGATAGAAGGGTTTGAGTCACAAGACAATATCCGGATTACAACCCTGGAATAACCCGAACAACAGAAACAAAATAAACCACCAGGACTCCCCTGGGCTAGCCAAGAAAGGAGCGTCTTTTCAATTACCAAGCTCGGGATCTTAGACACTGAGTTCCACATCAATATTATCAATACCATTACCAACTTCAGTATCATTAACTTCAGTCGGCAAGTTCCCCAAGGGGATTCGCATACCCCCTGTCATTGTCCTTGATCACAATTATCCCTTTGAACCATTCTTTCTATTTCCATTTTTCAAAGCACGACAATCTTCGATGCTATGCCCTTAGACATTAGAGTGGTACATGCACCATACAGTAGGATCAAAACCTTTTGTGCATGGGTCCGGAGTATAGCCGAGGAGCAGCTCAATCAGGCCAGAATGTTTTAACTTTTCAAACAGGCTTGTGTAGGATTCCCCGATTGGCGTGAAACTATTTCTTTGCCTTTGTTCCCCTCCATGCCTCAGTTTCCTAGGGTTGTTGGGTGCTCGAAAATGTTATGAAGGCAAGAGTGCATTATGCGGTGCTGGCGCTCGCCATAAGGAGTGACCCGGTGGTTGGATAGATGACCGGACATTGTTCGGAGGATAATACTGAGGTAGATTGTGTGGAGCTCGGGGATAGGTTTGGAGCTGGGATTGAGGCTGGGTATATTGGTGAGGCAAACCCTTTAGACCTTGTCGCGATCCTTAGACAACCATGGCAACATCATCATGTTCCTTCTGACCCAACAAGCTTTCTGTGTTGTTCTAAATTACTTGTGTTGTGGATTTTAAAGCAGAATAACTAATGATATTGCTCGACTTCAGCCCATCTTCTACCATTTCTCCTATTTTTACCACATCATTAAAAGGCTTACCCACAGCCGAGATCAAATGCCCAATGTAAGTTGGCTCTTGAGCTTGAAGAAAGTACTTGACCATCTCATTTTCTTCCATCGGGGGATTGACTCTGGCAACTTGCTCTCTCCATCTGAGCCCGTATTCCCTAAAGCTTTCATTAGGCTTCTTTTCTATCTTGGTGAGGGACATGCGATCCAGGACAATTTCTATGTTGTACTGAAAGTGCCGGGAAAAGGCCTGAGCCATATCTTCCCATGTGTACCACCTGCTAGCGTCTTGGTGGGTGTACCACTCCAGGGCTGCCCCACTCAGACTCGGACTGAAATATGCCATCAATAATTTGTCATTCCCACCGGTGCCTCTCATATTACTGCAGTAGCCTCTCAAATGAGCCACGGGATCTCCGTGCCCGTCATACAAATCAAACATTGGCATCTTAAACCCAGCAGGCAGTTGGATGTCAGGAAACAAGCACAAATCTTTGTAAGACACGCTCATCTAGCTACCTATCCCTTGCATGTTTCTTAAAGACTACTCTAAGATTTTCACCTTCCTGGATATCTCATCTTGCTCCACTGTCTTAGCAGGCTTTTCAGTTTCACCGGGAGGCTCAAAATGTAGAGCGTGAGAGTATGGATCCAAGACTTTGAAAGTTGGTTCTGGAGCACAGTGTTGGGCATCGGGGATTTTGAACACAATCTCGCTAGAGGATCGAGGAAAGGTAGCTGGTGGATGA
>NW_017691269.1:5254-5610 GCF_001879085.1 Nicotiana attenuata
TAGGAATGAACTTAAATGACCCAAACTAGGAAGTGCGTCTCCTAGGGGTAAAATCTCAATTTAGCAAGTGCGTCTCCTAAAACAAAATATAACTTGAAAGACCCAGACTAGGAAGTGCGTCTCCTAGGGGTGGAACTTCAATGACTCAAACTAGGAAGTGCGTCTCCTAGAGATGAACCTAAATGACCCAAAAACTAGGAAGTGCGTCTCCTAGGGGTAAAATCTCAATATAGGAAGTGCGTCTCCTAAAACAAAACCTGAAAGACCCAGACTAGGAAGTGCGTCTCCTAGGGGTGAAACTCAATTTAGGAAGTGCGTCTCCCAAAACAAAATATAACCTGAAAGACCCAGAATAG
>NW_017691270.1:2500-4237 GCF_001879085.1 Nicotiana attenuata
CTCAGGACGTGGCAGGACATGCAGGGCGTGGCCATGGCACGGCTCAGGACGTGGCAGGACGTCGCAGGACATGGCAGGACGCGACCATGGCACGACGTCGCACCAAGCCGCCCAGTCGCACCACATCGCTCCACGTCGCACCACGTCTAGTGCTAGCCAATGCTTAGCAACATGTCAAGCGCAACGATGTTGGTGGTCGTTGGCGGCGGTGGTGGAAAGTCGCGGTGGTTCGAGCGGTAGCGACCGGCGACGCTTGGTGGTTGGCGCCGGCGGTTTGAAGTCGGAATCACTTATGGTGATGACAATGGAAGTTCCTCAGGATTAATGGTGGTTGGCCATCCATATGCTTTTATTATAATATTATGTATTTTACCTATTTTTTTATCTATTTTTTATTAATATTTATGCATTTTTTGTAATTTTAAATAGTTTTTATGTTACTTTTTTATAAAAATATTTACTCTTTTATGTGCTATATTATTACTAGATGTATTGGAAATTTTCTCCATTGTTTTTCCTATTTTTATAATATTTTTCATATTTTTTACTATATTATTAAGTATTTTTCGTTTTTTAATTAAAATATTTCAAAAAAAATATTATTTTTTGTAAAAAATATCATTTACAATGTTTAAAAGTCATTTGTGAATATATTAGCTAAGTTGTACCTTGGTTTGTGCTATTTGGTGTTGTACAACTCCATTATGATTCTCTGGCCAAAACATGTCTACTCCTGAAACTTGGGTTTTTTTTTTTTAAGTATATATAAGGGGGGTAGAGGTGTTGAAAGGCACCTCAGGTGCTTGCTGCCAGGCAGAGGCGGGCATGCATGGGGGACGCTGGCATGGGGCGTGGGCATTGGGGGCATGCACGGCTTGTCCGTGCTACGTCCCCGAAGTTCACAAACCGCGCCGGCAAGTACTCGTGTGGGCTCGTAGTATGCCTGGTGGTGACACCGCTCGTGGCAAACATTGGCATTTGGCAACGAACGGCGGAGCATCGTGCAAGTAGCGCCGCAAGGTGCCGTGCGCATGGGGCGAAGCTTAGTAAGTGTCGATTGCCATTGGATGTTGCGGGCAAAATCGGGAGGCGACATCGCTCGTGGCGGCTGATGGCTTTTAGCAACAGAACGGCAAAGCATCGTGCAAGTAGCGCCGCAAGGTGCCATGCGCATGGGGCGAAGCTTAGTAAGTTGCGGATTGCCATCGGTTGTTGCGGGTTGTGTCTGGCACCGCTCGTGGCAGCTGATGGCTTTTGACAACGAACGGCGGAGCGTCGTGCAAGTAGCGCCGCAAGGTGCCGTGCGCATGGGGCGAAGCTCAGTACATGTCGATTGCCATCGGTTGTTGCGGGCAACATCGGGAGGCGACATCGCTCGTGGCGGCTGATGGCTTTTGGCAACAGAACGGCAAAGCATCGTGCAAGTAGCGCCGCAAGGTGCCATGCGCATGGGGCGAAGCTTAGTAAGTTGCAGATTGCCATCGGTTGTTGCGGGTTGTGTCTGGCACCGCTCGTGGCAGCTGATGGCTTTTGACAACGAACGGCGGAGCGTCGTGCAAGTAGCGCCGCAAGGTGCCGTGCGCATGGGGCGAAGCTCAGTACATGTCGATTGCCATCGGTTGTTGCGGGCAACATCGGGAGGCGACATCGCTCGTGGCGGCTGATGGCTTTTGGCAACAGAACGGCAAAGCATCGTGCAAGTAGCGCCGCAAGGTGCCATGCGCATGGGGCGAAGCT
>NW_017691270.1:4862-5610 GCF_001879085.1 Nicotiana attenuata
GAGTTTGGAAACAT
Organism: Nicotiana attenuata; assembly: GCF_001879085.1. NCBI lineage: Eukaryota > Viridiplantae > Streptophyta > Magnoliopsida > Solanales > Solanaceae > Nicotiana > Nicotiana attenuata. The sequence goes on from NW_017691270.1 coordinate 4,877, forward strand.
AGTATAAAACGCATTGTACTTCAATTGATAACTCGTACGTAAGTTTATTTGACTATGAGTTGTGCCTTATGTGCCCTCTTGATGATGATTGTTATTTGTGAAGTCGGCCGATCGCCTCGGTAGAATAAATGCATCTATGGTTCGTGCCATTCGACCCTCTGGCAGTGCACATTTCGTTTTTATGTTGGACCGGGCTGTACGACCTCGGCATAATGTGCGCATGTTTTCTATGTGAATTCATATTCATGACTTGTCTTATTAAATGCCCTGAAATTTAAATAGCTAATTATGAAATTATCTAGGGAATGACTATCGCTTCATGCTATAAATTGCTATATATATTGTGACATCTATGCTTAGTAAACACTTCTTATATAATTTACCCTAGTAAGTGTCAAGTCGACCTCTCGTCTCTACTTCTTCGAGATTAGACGGGATACTTATTGGGTACATATTGTTTGTGTAATCATACTACTCTTCTGTACTTAATTGTACAGGATCTGAGGCAGGTACATCTGGTTATCAGTCTTGTGCGCACACTTGATTGTAGTTCGAGATTCCATGGTGAGCTGCTCCTTTCCTATGCCAGCCAGCAGCGCGATGGAGTCCTTTTATATTTTTGCTGTATATCCTAGTTCTGACAGTAGGGTAGATTATTCTTTTGTATATTCTACTACATGCCCATATACTTGTGACACCAGGTCATGGCACACACATTAGTAGACTATTCTTTT
>NW_017691271.1:0-692 GCF_001879085.1 Nicotiana attenuata
CCATTTTCGCTTCTGCGGGCCCCCTCTCACTTCTGCGTGACCGCTTCTGCGGTCCATTTCCGCAGAAGCGGAAATACCAGGTACCAGATCCTTCAGCAGCCTTTAAACTCCAAATTTTATCCCGTTAACCATCCGAAACCACCCCGAGGCCCCCGGGACCTCAGCCAAAGGCACCAACATATCCCAATACATCATACGAACTTGCTCCAATCATCAAAACACACCTAACAACACTAAAATCATCAATTCACATCGGATTCAAGCCTAAGTTCTTCAAGAGCTTCCGAAATGCACTTTCGATCAAAAACCCGACCAAACGATGTCCGAATGACCTGAAAATTTGCACACATATCCAAAATCACTTAACGAAGCTACATCAACTCTCAGAATTCCATTCCTACTCTCGGATCAAATTCTCACCCATCCACCGGAATTCGCCAAAATACTAACCTCGCCAATTCAAGCCTAATTCTACACCGGGCCTCCAAAATCAATTCCGATCGCACTTCTAAGTCACAAATCACTTCCCGAAGCTAACCGAATCACCGGAAATCACATCCGAGCCTTATAACTCATAAGTCAACGTCTGGTTGACTTTTCCAACTTAAGCCTTCCTTAAAGAGACTAAGTGTCTCATTTCCTATCCAAACCAATTCAATTCAACTATAACTCGCTCGTTGCTGATAATGAAA
>NW_017691271.1:4778-5610 GCF_001879085.1 Nicotiana attenuata
CAAGTCACACCCCGACGGTGCTCTACCCCACGCTCATACCTGGCGTGCAAGTCACCACAATACAACACTATGATGTGCAAATCCGGGGTTTCAAACCCTCAGGATATCATTTACAAGTATTACTCACCTCGAACCGGTGAAATCTCTAGCTCGCGACGCCTTTGCCCCTCGAATCGGCCTCCACGCACGTCGAATCTAACCAAAATCAGAGCGAATACATTACAATATGCCAAGGGAACAATAACCAATCGAAAACAGCCAAGAAATAGCAGAAATCTCGAAACTAGCAAAACCCGAGCCTCGGTCCCGCTTCTCGAAAAATTACAAAATTCACATTACCGGATTCCCGTCTCGCCACGAGTCCATACATACCAAGAACTCCCAAATCCGAGCTCAAATGACCTATCAAATCCCAATTTGAAATATCAAAAACTCAAGCCCTAACTTTACCCCTTTTAACGAATTCCAACCAATTTCCATGTTAAATTTAACAAAATCTCGAGTATTTAGGCCAAGGAACTTACCTCTAATCATTCCTCCTTGAATCCCTCTTCAAAATCGCCTCAAAGCTCGCTCAAAATGGTGGAAAATACATAACCCTCGCGGATGAAATATTATAATAAAAAACCCCTTCTGAACAGTTCTTTCCGCTTTTGCGGTCCTTTTTTCGCTTCTGCGACACCGCTTTTGCGGCTACTTATCCGCTTCTGCGGTTCCTCAACTTTTCCCCAAGACCGCTTCTGCGGTCAACCAATCGCGTAAGCGGGTCCGCTTCTACGGTCCGCTGGCCCGCTTTTGCGGAAAAGTCTCCCAGGCCCATTTTCGCTTCTGC
>NW_017691272.1:0-652 GCF_001879085.1 Nicotiana attenuata
AATAATAACCTGCTCGGAGAATCTTCTTTGCCAATACATATCCACTCATATGAGGTTCGCAAACTCCCGCGTGTACCTCAGCCATGATAACTGTAGCTTGTTTAGCATCAATGCATCTCAACAACCCAATATCTGGAGTTCTCTTGTACAACACTCCTCCACTGAAGGAAAATCCGCTTGCCAAGCGTCGAATTGCTCTCTTTTGATCCCCTGTAGCTTGTGCTGGGTATACTCCCATCCGGAGATATTCTTTGATATCATGGAACCACGGCTCACCATCAAGCTCTTCTTCTACCACATTACAATAGGCATGTTGATCTCGGACCTGAATCTGTAACGGATCCACATAAGCCTTGTCTGGATGATGCAACATTGACGCCAAAGTGGCCAAAGCGTCGGCAACCTCATTGTGAATCCTTGGAATATGCTTGAAGTCTATTGATTGAAACCGTTGACAAAGTTCACGCAAACACTGCCGATACGGTATGAGCTTCAAATCTCGTGTCTCCCATTCACCCTGAATCTGGTGTACCAGAAGATCCGAATCACCCATGACCAATATTTCCTGGACACCCATGTCTATAGCCAATCTCAATCCCAGGATACATGCTTCGTATTCAGCCATGTTATTGGTGCAATAGAAATGAAGTTG
>NW_017691272.1:4987-5609 GCF_001879085.1 Nicotiana attenuata
TCCTCTCATCTTGCTGCAGAATCCCCTTAAGTGGGCCACCGGATCACCATGGCCATCATATAAGTCAAACTTGGGTAACTTGAATCCTGCTGGCAACTGGACGTCAGGAAACAGGCACAGGTCCTTGTAGGCTACACTCACTTGTCCTCCGAGTCCCTGCATATTTCGGAATGACTGTTCTAGGCTCTTGACCTTCCGGATCATTTCATCTTGCTCAGGGTTTTTGGGAGGCTTGTCTTCTTCAGCTGAGAGATCAAGGCGGGGAGTGTAAGGGTATGGTTCTGGGGGTTTGAAAGTGGCTTCGGGTGGGTAGTACTGGTTATCATGAGTTTGGAACACGGGTTTGCTAGATGACCTGTGTAGCGTGGCAGGTGGGGGAGCCACGAACACTGGAGCGATTGGTGGTGGAGGACATGGAATTTGTTTGGGTGGTGGGGGTGGTGGTGTTTGAGAGGTGGTTCCGTAGTACTGCTGGTAAGTAGGGAAGGCAGGAGATGAGTTCACTGTGGGAGGATCTTGAGGCTGAGCTGGTGGTGGGAGGTAAGTGGGGTTAGCAGGATAGGCTGGTGGTGGATGTCCCTTCGACCAGGCCTGGTACATCTCAGCCATTTGTTGCTTCAGT
>NW_017691273.1:0-5609 GCF_001879085.1 Nicotiana attenuata
GAGTGTTTGGATTATGTGGTATATCATATGATTTCACCTGAGGTTGCAGGTATGGGTTATTACAGTTGGTTCGAGCTTATTCTGAGTATAGATGTGAGGTTCTGATCTTGTGTATGATTTCGGAAAGTGCAATGTGGTTCTACGGTTTATGGTTTAGATGGACTATGAAATTTCAGCTATATTGTGTTATCGGACCTATGCGAGGTAGGGTGACGAGGGATCACCACGGGTATATGTTTGGTAAGGTCATTCAGCTATTGGGTTGCTTCTAGACAACTCTAGGTACGCTCGAGGACGAGCATTGGTTTAAGTTGGGGAGGATGTGATGATCCGACCCGTCGTCTCATGTGTTACTGCTTTGTTTCTCCCATTTTATGCTTCTTCATGTTTCGTTATCGGTATGTGGTGTGTTAGAGTTGATTTGGATTGGTTTCGATAAGAAATGAGACACTTAGTCTCTTTAAGGAAGGCTTAAGTTGGAAAAGTCAACCGGACGTTGACTTATGAGTTAGAAGGCTCGGATGTGATTTTCGGTGATTCGGTTAGCTTCGGGGGATGATTTGTGACTTGGGAGTGCGATCAGAATTGATTTTGGAGGCCCGGTGTAGAATTAGGCTTGAATTGGCGAGGTTAGCATTTTGGCGAATTCCGGTGGATGGGTGAGAATTTGATCCGGGGGTCGGAATGGAATTCCGAGAGTTGCTGCAGCTTCGTTAAGTGATTTTGGATATGTGTGCAAATTTTCAGGTCATTCGGACATCGTTTGGTCGGGTTTTTGATCGAAAGTGCATTTCGGAAGTTCTTGAAGAACTTAGGCTTGAATCCGATGTGAATTGATGATTTTAGCGTTGTTTGATGTGCTTTGATGATTGGAACAAGTTTGAATGATGTTATGGGATATGTTGGTGTTTTTGGTTGAGGTCCCGGGGGCCTCGGGGTGATTCCAGATGGCTATCGGGGTGAAATTGGAGTTGAGGAATTGCAGGTTATAGCTGGTATCTAATATTTTCGCTTCTGTGGAAATGGACCGCAGAAGCGGTTCCGCAGAAGCGTAATGGTGGTCGCAAAAGCGGTCAAGAGCTGAGTAGGGTAGTTCCGCCGAAGCGGAACCTTTTTCGCGCAAGCGAGTCCGCAGAAACGGATGGGCGATCGCAGAAACGATCTTGGTCTATAGATGGAGTTCCGCAAAAGCGGAGAATATGTCGCAGAAGCGGCCTTGGTTTTTTTTTTAGTGAAATTCCGCAGAAGCGGGAAATGACCGCAGAAGCGGTATCGTGGAAGCGGGTGTGGGGACCGCAGAAGCGGAAACCCCTGGAGCCAGGAGGGTTTTATATTCATTTTTGTCCGCGAAGTTTATGTTATTTCCACCATTTTTAAGCGAGCTTGAGAGCTATTGGACGGAATTGAAGGGGGATTTCGACGGGTAATTAATGGAGGTAAGATTCTGAACCTAAAACATGATTAGTATGTGAAATTAACCTAGAAGTTCATGGAATTAAGCCTTAAATTGATGAACTAGGGCTTGGGATTTTGAGATTTATATTTGGGGATTTGAGGGAGCATTTGAGCTCGGATTTTGGTAAATTTGATATGTATGGACTCGTGGCGAGACGAGGAATCCGGTAATGTGAGTTTTGTAATTTTTTGAGAAGCGGGCCCGGGGCTCGGGTTTTGCCAACTTCGTGATTTTTGATACTTTTCGAGTCTTTTCGATTGGGTTATGATTCATTAGCCTATTGTGATGTATTCCTTGTGGTTTTGGTTAGATTCGACGCGCGTGGAGGTCGGTTTGAGGGGCAAAGGCGTCGCGGGCTAGAGATTCCACCGGTTCGAGGTGAGTAATGATTTTGAATGACGTCCTGAGGGTTTGAAACCCCGGATTTGCACAACTTGGTGCTATGTTGAGATGAAACACGCGTTCCATGACGAGCGCGGGGTCATTTACTATTGGGGACTGTGACTTGGTCCAGTCCGGATGATATTTTACTGCGTATTAGCAATGACTTGTTTTCACTATGATTTGGGCTTATTGCCATATTTGAGGCTTATTGCCGACTGATTGAACTCTTTATGAACTATCATCACTGTTTGAAATATCATTTGAACTCAGTCCATGTGATTTATACTGTTTCTTGAACTCAGCCATATTTACTAAAACTTGGAGTTTTAAACTGATATTTGAACTATTGTTTGAGCTGAGTATTATTGCTTTACTGTTGCCCGAGGGGCTGTTGACTAGTTCTGGACTGATTGAGGCCGAGGGCCTTATGTGAGGGCATGATGAGTGAGGTGAGGAGGCTTTCAGGCCTCGTATTGATACTGTTCAGGCTTTCAGGCCTTGTTGATAGCGCTTGGGCTGTAGGAGCCCCTCTGGAGTCTGCACACCCACAGTGAGCGCGGGTACCCATTTAGAATTGGACAGTGGTAACAATGACACTGTCATACGTGTTTTGGTCAGGTAACAATGACTGACCAGTCAGGTAACAATGTCTGACCAGTGGTAACAATGGCACTGAAACACGCGTTGGGTCAGGTAACAATGGCTGACCGGTCAGGTAACAATGACTGACCATACTTGAGCATACTTATTTTATTAATTGTTTTCAAAGAGAATTTCTTGCTATGTTTCACGGGTTCCTACCGTTTACTTGATTTTACTGTTTGAGATAGCATTATCTGTGCCTATGTGGGATTTTATACTCTCAGTCGTTATTCATTTTTATTGCTCACTGATTTGGAAGTACTCACTTTACTCCCTGCATCTCACGTGCAGTTGCAGGTATCGTTCACCCGGTAGCGGGTTATTAGCAGATTGAAGGTATTGTTATTGTAGCTGAGCAAGGTGATCGCCAGCGTTCGCGGCACCGGATGTTGTCTTTTGTTTTCTAGAAATTTTACTGGTATATATTTATTGGCCTGTAGTTGTGTTAAGGTTTCCTTAGATGCTCGTGACTTGTGACACCCCGATCGAGTAGTAATTAACAGTTTCTAATGCCATTAAGTTGTATCTTCTATTCATTGATGTTTAATAATTGTTAGTGAAAGGATTTGTGTCAGTTGGCTGGCCTTGTCTCACGAGAGGCGCCATCACGACCGGGTATGGGAATTGGGTCGTGACAAGTTGGTATCAGAGCCTAGGTTACTAGGTCTCACGAGTCATGAGCAGGTTTAGTAGAGTCTCGCGGATCGGTACGAAGACGTCTGTATTTATCCTCGAGAGGCTGCAGAACCTTTAGGAAAACTTCCCATTTTTGGAATTCTTATCGTGCGTACTTGATTCAGCTTGAGATATAACTCTTGAAATTCCTTCCACACGTCTGTTTGCGCACGTGAGCGCTCAGTATTATATGTGCCTTGATGGTTTGTGATTCCCCGATCGAGGGACGAGATGTAATCTTCGTGAGTATGTTGGGCCAGTCTGGAGGACTTGAGGCCGGATCCTTGCCTATGGCTTGAGCACCGAGGTGCTGATTGTGTGAGCAAGTGTTTTGAACGTATATGTTCGGTATTGTCCCTATTAGCCGGAATGGCGGTGGGATATCCATGTGATGAGTATGTTAGTACAGCGAGATGTGTCTATATGACTTGGTAGTGACGAAGAAGTCTGCAGGATAATAGATGAACTGTTAAGTGATTCGACTCCTATTGTGGATTAATGTGTAGCCGAATTATGGGCGCGTGAAGAACATTGTCGTACCTCCTAGTTGGGAAGTGAAGTGCATTGCATGCGGCGGTATGAGTTCGGACTCAGGAAGACTAATGACTGAGTTATGTGTATGTCGGTGGAAGGTGTGCTGAAATACTAAATCGAGGCGAAGCAGGTGGGTTATCTCCTGCGGAGTAATTCTTAAGTGGTATGGTCCTTACGTGTATGTTAGAAGATCTCATGTGTAATTGAAGGGTATGTGTTGAAATTTAAAAATTCGGGTCGCTTAAGAGAGTGGACTCAGTTGATGTGGGGATAAATGCGAGGGTTGTAGAGGATTTCAGTACTAGATGATCTGTGTTATCACAAAACTTGTACATGATTTGAGTTTAATATCACTGTGGCATTGTGGCATCATTAGAGTAAAAGTGTTATGAGTTGTTAAGTGTGTCTTGATATATGGCTTCGAGCCAAGTTGGGGAGGTAGCCGTTGATTAGCTGATTGCACGGCTATGTGCTATGTTGGTTACGTCTCGAGGTATGCTGGCGAATCAGTTCTAGTTGCAGAAATTGAGCCGAGGATGGCACGAGTGAAACAAAATTTTTGACAAAGGTTATATGGTGCTTCGTAGGTGTGAGAAAATAATAGGATGTCTTGAGCTGTTGTTGATAAGAATGCTCAGTGTATAGAGAAGAAGATGTTGTTTGTACTGGAACTAGATCATAACCTGCAGTGTCAAAGTGCTAATAAGGCACGAGTGGTTCTGTTCGTTAAGTCAGGCAACTTGCAGTTTGAATAAGAGTGAATGACTCTCAAGAATGGTTTTATTGTGTTCAAGATCCTACATGTAACAATCAGGTGTCTCAAGGTTGTGTATGTGGTCAGAGACCGTGTTTTCATCGAAAAATGTCGAGACTGGTGGTAGTTTTTTTTATGATGATTATGGGGTTCTATGTATCGGTATCTGGAAGGTAATGGTAATGAATTCACATTCGCAGGGAGTTCTTCAAGTAAAATATTCTGGAGTGTGGTATTTCTGGGGACAGCAGAGAGAGTATTCAGTGGCCTATGGGTCTTAGACAGTGTGGTCTTATGTTCGAGTCTCGTGTGGTAAGCCTGGATTGAGGCATTGTGATGCTACAGCAAGGGAGAAATATCAAGTTGATGATGAATCAGAAGGGAAATTAGATAGATGGAGTAGCATGATAGTAGACCGAATCGGTATGGTAAGGATATGATTAATTCCTCGTATGTGTTCAAGGTAATGAGCCTTTACAAGCATTGTGCAGCAAAGTTCTTGAGTTCTGACAGCTTGCTTAGCCTGGTTTGGATAGAAGGATTCAGTCCTGGCAGTTTAGCTTGTGCGAATGGAATTGGCAGAGATGTTCTTGTCGGGTTTCACCGTGGTTTGGAGATGAATATATTTTCTATAGGCATGCGAAGCATGGAATGTGTAATGATTCTTCTTCCCAATGGGATTAACGGAAGTTCTTGATTAGATGAGTTACAGTTCAGTTCTGAAAAGGAGTTCATAAAATTCTTAGGCAACGGGTAGCCTCAGGTAATCAAGGAAATGGTGCTGCTAAATGGAAGTGATTTGACGAGAGTATATGTCTCGGAAAAAGGGCAATGTGATTAGACTGATGATACTACGGTAGTATTGTGGTGCTTTCTTGTTAGATTGGCTGTTGATATCTGAGTTGTGTGATGGCACAGGGGAATCTTAGAATATCTTTCGCTGAATGATTAGGTACTCGAGGTGTAATATGTATTCATACTGCGGAATTTGGGAATCAGGTACAGAGATTCTTGAGCTATATGGAGTTGGAGATTGGGAGTTCTCATGTTCAGGCTATGTAGTGGTTGTGGATCGTGTGTATTGGTACCGTTAGCGGCTATTGGGATTTGGAGGCCCGAGTGGATCTTTCTTTGCTTGGTATATTAGATTCTGGATATGATATT
>NW_017691274.1:0-5609 GCF_001879085.1 Nicotiana attenuata
TGTAAGAGACAACGAACCTCCGCCAACGGAAGTACGGGTGGTCTTCCTACTTTGTCTAAAAAAGTTCGGCGAAACCCTCACTGGAGGAACATTAACCTGGTATTCGCAGCTACAACATGCTCCATTGAAACCTTTGAAGAAATGGCCGACAAGTTTATAACGGCCCATGCTGGAGCCAAAAAGGCCGAGGCAAGAGTGAACGACATATTTGTTGTCAAACAATCTCTGGGAGAGGGGTTGAGGGACTTCCTCACCCGGTTCAACCGAGTAAGGATGACTTTGCCAAATGTGTCTGAAGGGATGACGGTCGTAGCTTTTCAGAACGGTATGAGCAGGGATCGTTCAAGAGCAAAGAGGAAACTATTAAGTCGGTTGATGAAGTACCCCCAACCACTTGGGATGAAATCCACAATGCTTATTATGCCGAAGTCCGTGCAGATGAGGACGACTTCAACGGGCCAACCCACTGACTAACCTCAGTACAAGCAGAATCAAGAAAGGATCTAAGAGACAATGCCAGAAGAGATCACTCAATTCCGCGACCTAATAGGGAACGAAACCAACCATATATCAGAACGGTCGTCGCCCCCTTCCCCCGCTACGAAGAAGGTCCATCTAGACCAAGGATGGGAACTCATCGAAATGACAGAGGTATGCCCCCTATTATCTGCTCATAATTTTTTTTATCACCTATAGAGATAGTCTACGCCCTGGAGAAGCTCGAACCAAAAGTGAAGTGGCCGCCAAAGATGAGATCAGACCCTAATACCAGAAAGTCCGATGCCTTCTTTGAGTTCCACCAAGAACGAGGACACAAGACGGAAGACTGCATCGCCCTAAGGCAGGAAGTCGTGAATATGCTACGACAAGGACATCTTAAAGAGTTGCTAAGCGATAAGGGAAAAACCAATTTCGCCAAAGGATGCGAACATCAAGGGCTACCCAAACCACCCTCACCAGCCCGTACCATCAACATGATCATCGGAGACGATGCCTCTATCAACAGCGTGAAGTTCACCACTACCCAAAAGCTCAAGCGATCCATCACCCGCGAACGGTACGACGAACTCAAAGAAAGTACCATCTTCGACAAGTCGGATGCCGACGGTTTGATCTTTCCTCATCATGACGCCCTCGTTATTACTCTACGAATTTTGTATATTGGTGTTAAACGTATTATGATAGATGATGAAAGGAGTGCATGCATTATTCATCCCCGAGTACTTACCCAAATGAAACTCGAGGATAAGTTAGTGTCGCGTTGTATCACGCTAACTGGTTTTAACAATGCAGTTGAACAGACATCCGGGGAAATTACTCTCCCCGTTTTGGCCAGCGGTGTGACTCTAGAAACAACATTCCACATCGGTACGCGAGGAAGTGGAAAAACTGTTAGAAAATGGTTCCTTCAGGGAATCAAAGTACCCCAAGTGGGTCGCCAACGTGGTAATGGTTAAAAAGAAGAATGGGAAATGGCCGATGTGCGTAGACTTCACAGACTTGAACAAAGCATGCCCAAAGGATTCTTTCCCGCTGCCTCACATCGACCAACTCATTAATGCAATGGCCAGACATGAGCTGCTAAGTTTCTTGGACGCTTACTCAAGCTATAATCAGATCCACATGGAAGAGGAAGATCAGGAAAAAAATTATGTTCATCACCCACCAAGGAATGTACTACTATAGGTCCATGCCCTTCGGACTAAAAAACGCGGGGGCGACCTATCAAAGATTGATGACGAGGATGTTCAAGGATCAGCTCAGTGAAGTATATATAGACGACATGCTGGTCAAGTAAAAAAGGGGAGAATATCACATCGATTATTTGAAAGAAACTTTCGACATACTCAAACGGTACTGAATGAAATTAAACTCAGAGAAGTGTGCGTTCGGCGTTGCCTCAGGAAAATTTCTAGGTTTCCTCATATCACAACGAGGGATCGAGGCCAACCCTGGCTAAATTAAAGCCAGTGAGGGGATACCCGAGCTCTTGACCATAAAAAAATAGGTCCAAAGGTTTACTGGCCGCATCGCCGCCCTATCAAGGTTTCATCCCGCGGTCGTCAGATAGGTGCTATAAATTATTTGGCGTACTCAAGAAAGATAACGGCCTCCAATGAACTTCGGAGTGCGTCTAGGCTCTGAGGGAACTAAAGGCATACTTGTCGTCGCCGCCCTTGCTTTCAAAACTAGAGCTGGGGGAGCATCTCCTCATTTATCTAGCTGTATCCTAGGTAGCTATGAGCGCAATCCTAATTTGAGAAAACAAAGGTATGCAATCTCCCATATATTACATTAGCAAAACACTAGTCGATGCCGAGACGAGGTACGTGCAACTCGAGAAACTGGCTTTGGCCTTAGTCGTAGCTTCACGAAAGCTTAGACCGTATTTCTGATGCCACCCCATCTCAGTCGTCACAACTTTTCCCCTAAAAAGCATTTTACATAAACTCGAGCTATCGGGAAGGCTGGCCAAATGGTCCATATCTCAGCGATCACGACATCACGTACCAGTCGCAAACAAAGATAAAGTCACAAGTGCTCGCTGACTTTGTTNTTTTTTTTTTTTTTTTGGCGTATCTGGACAGAAAGGAATTGTAGAAGTGTAGATGATATCTCAACTCCAAATCAGTCCTTGAAGACTAGGTGTTCTAAGAATCAGTTTAGCTGGTGTAAACTCTCTTCTGTAAATAGCATGGACCATTTTTTGGATTTTGTAAGCTCCCTAGTGCTAGTCTAGTTCTCATATATTGGAACTAGCAGAATCACTTCTGTCACTTTTAGCCATTGCTAACCTACAAAAACAAGGTTGTAAACATTTCTAAACAAGGTTATACATTGTTATATTACATATGCAAGTAAACATTTCTAAATAAATGTTAGAAATATAGAGACTCCAACCACACAAAGTGCTGATTAGTGTGTGAATATTGGAAATATAGAGACTACATGACTTAGAAGAAAAGGTAGCTAAGGTTTTATTGCAGCACATCAGAAAATTATACTTGTTCTTTGCCAGGCTAGAGCCTAGATTACTGAATACTGAAAAAAGTAAAAATTAACAAGCAATTTTGAGTATTAAACTATCAAATAACTATAGTGCCATGATATTTCGGGAAATCTAGCCAACAAAAGAAACTTCTAGGGTTTCTAGGTGTGAGGGGAACTGACCGGTTTAGAGGAGGGATTAGGAGGAAGAGAAGAAGCTTCTGGAGGAATGAAATGAGAAAGGTCTCCCATGTAATCTTCTTCCTCTTCTTCCGCCATTATTACTACCTGCTGCAAGCTTCTATGGGAACTAGCGCAAAGAATAACGCGCTACGCTTTGATTGAGGGTCTATGGGTACTATACTGGGGTTCATGTGCAGAAGATCGAATCCTGGTAAACGGAAAATTGTTGAAATGGTCCTCAAAGTACGTATTTGTTTTATTATAGCCCTTTATGTATACTCCATATTAGTTATAAAATAATATATTGGTGTATTAAATTTTATGTCAGGACTGGCTGTGCAGGAATTAAAATACAAATCAAACACTGAATGACTGAATAAAGTAATATCCAATTTGATACCATAATTATGTCATCTTATACCTCAAACAGCATCCAACTTGATACTTAAAAGTGATTTTAGAAATGCATTGTTAAAGGAATGTAATTGTGTTCTCCCATAAATACTTGAATATTGCTATTTGCTACTACATGTTAATTAGAGTCACAAGATTGTATGGGTCAAAATCTGTCCTAGAATATTTAAAATAAGATAGCACTAAAGAAAGAATTCTCGAGCTGCCATCAGTCGAGGTGGACCAGGAAGCAACAAGAGTCGAAGAGCCGGCGAGAGCTATGGTCGAAATGTCAATAATGGCACCATTGATGAAGCTGTAACGGCTAGTTTTTGAAATAGAATATTAAAGGGAATATTCTAGTGGATATTCTCTGTAATTGTACTATTAGGGTTTACTAGAAATATGTCACATATAAATAGAAAAAGAGACAATGATATGGGGCATGTGATATTCATTTGTAAAAACAGACTTTGACAAAAGATTCTCTCTCGTACTAAGATACAAACACTACCTTTTCACCAAGATTCTTGTCTATATTATTCCATACTTTTCCATCAGATCCGAGAATAACTCGAACACTCAAGGATTTGTCTGTCACTCATCATTGTCAGGAGGAACAACCATCTAGTTCATCCTTTATTGGGTGAATCACTCCTCCCATTTACTTAAATACCATTTATTGTTATTCATTGCTATTAAATGCTACCTTATTGCTCATGCTTTTTGGAATAGTTATTGCACATTGTTATCATTTTTCTACCAGACCTATTTAACGCTTATCACGCTTTCGGAAGTCACATCTAGAAATATTATTATTTACTAGGTTTAGCCCATAATCACATAAATATAATTATTTGAACCAAGAGTTACATTTTTTTGTCTATTAATTTGACGTTGTTAGTGGGGATTTCTTAGTTAAGCTTTTAGTTTCTTCTAGATCTACAAGTAGCACGGGTCACTAACTGACAAAAAAAGAGCAAGCATAAACAAAATCTCCTTTCTTTGTGTGCACAAATCCCAACATGGCAGGTAACTGAGAAGAAATGATGAGAATAATAAGTGACCTCCCGACCAACCTCATGATTATCATTAAAGAAAGCTGTGAAACGGCAGACGAAGGGCGACGCCCCGTGCCTCGCCTAGGCGAGATGGGTCCCCGCCCCCTCACTGCAGCATCACAAAATCACTTGGTAAGAGAGCCTCCACATATGTGGGGGAAGAGACGCCCCGGCTGTAAAAAAAAGCTCCTCGAAGTGTAGCTAACTTACACGCTAACTAGCATCCTCAACAAACCCGCCCGAGACACGACTACAGAAAATGCAAGGACTTGCACTATACAACCAGCAGACGAGCAGTGCAACCAACTCCCTCCTCCTTCAACGATGGGTATTACTCACAATGTCATTAATAGTGCAGGTGACAACGCCCTTGCAGCCATTCTAAAAAGGATGGAGGAAATGGAGAATGAGAACAAGGCACTCCGAGATCAAATGAAAGAACACCACGAAATGGTCGATAAAATACCGGGCGCCCCCAAGCTGTTGCCGAAGAGGGATGCCGGTTGGCTCGTTGAACAACCATACAGTGATGACGCAGCCCCGTATGTTATACCAAAAACCTTTAAAATGCCGCCCTACCTCAGGCTATATGACAGCACAACCGACCCCGAAGATCATGTGACTCATTACGTCACCGCTGTAAGAGACAACGACCTCGCCAAGGAACAGGTGTCTTCCATTTTGCTAAAAAAGTTCGGCGAAACCCTCACTGGAGGAATATTAACCTGGTATTCGCAGCTACAACATGCTCCATTGAAACCTTTGAAGAAATGGCCGACAAGTTTATAATGGCCCATGCCGGAGCCAAAAAGGCCGAGGCAAGAGAGGGATGCCGGTCGGTTCGTCGAACAACCATACAGTGATGATGCAGCCCCGCATGTTATACCAAAAACCTTTAAAATGCCGCCCTACCTCAGGCTATATGACAACACAACCGACCCCAAAGATCATGTGACTCATTACGTCACCGCTGTAAGAGACAAC
>NW_017691275.1:0-220 GCF_001879085.1 Nicotiana attenuata
CTCCATTTCCTAGTCGCCTTTTGCCAGCATTAGGGCTCCAATCCCTGAGTTGTGCCTTTTTAGACATAGGGCCTCCACCCCCTAGTCGCCTTTTGCCAACATTAGGGCCCCAATCCCTGAGTTGTGCCATTTAGACATAGGGCCTACATTCCCTAGTCGCCTTTTGCCAACATTAGGGCTCCAATCCCTGAGTTGTGCCTTTTTAGACATATGGCCTCCA
>NW_017691275.1:5102-5609 GCF_001879085.1 Nicotiana attenuata
TTTAGACATAGGGCCTCCATTCCCTAGTCGTCTTTTGCCAACACTAATGCTCCAATCCCTGAGTTGTGCCTTTTTCCACATATGGCCTCCATTCCCTAGTCGCCTTTTGCCAACATTAGCGCTCCAATCCCTGAGTTGTTCCTTTTTAGACATATGGCCTCCATTCCCTAGTCGCCTTTTGCCAACATTAATGCTCCAATCCCTGAGTTGTGCCTTTTTCGACATAGGGCCTCCATTCCCTAGTCGCCTTTTCCAACATTAGGGCTCCAACCCCTGAGTTGTGCCTCTTTAGATATAGTTCCTCCATTTCCTAGTCGCCTTTTGCCAACATTAGGGCTCTACTCCCTGAGTTGTGCCTTTTTAGACATAGGGCCTCCACCCCCTAGTCGCCTTTTTCCAACATTAGAGCCCCAATCCCTGAGTTGTGCCATTTAGACATAGGGCCTACATTCCCTAGTCGCCTTTTGCCAACATTAGGGCTCCAATCCCAGAGTTGTGCCTTTTTAG
>NW_017691276.1:0-457 GCF_001879085.1 Nicotiana attenuata
CCCTGAGTTGAGCCTTTTTAGACATAGGGCCTCCATTCCCTAGTCGCCTTTAGTCAGCATTAGGGCTCCAATCCCTGAGTTGAGCTTTTTACCGTTTGCCAACATTAGGGCTCCAACCCTGAGTTGAGCTTTTTATTTTTTGCCAACATTAGGGGTCCAATCCCTGAGTTTGTGCCTTTTTAGACATAGGGCTTCCATTCCCTAGTCGCTTTTTCGCCAACATTAGGGTTCCAATCCCTGAGTTGACATTTTAGATATAGGGCTCCATCCCTTGATCTTTTCCCTTCTAGATAGATGCAATCCTTATTTTGTTTGCTTTCAGAAAAAAAAAGAGAAGAAAAGAAAAAGAAAAGTTTAGATTTTGTCGCAAATATCTCACGAAATTTTCCTAGTGAAAACTAGGGCAGAAAAATTTCGTTCGTTTGTTTGTTTTGGTGTCTGAGCAGGTTTTACCTTG
>NW_017691276.1:5109-5609 GCF_001879085.1 Nicotiana attenuata
GCCTTTTAGACATAGGGCCTCCATTCCCTAGTCGCCTTTTGCCAACATTAAGGTTCCAATCCCTTAGTTGATTTTTTACCTTTTAGCCAACATTAGGGCTCCAATCCCTGAGTTGTGCCTTTTAGACATAGGGCCTCCATTCCCTAGTCGCCTTTAGCCAACATTAGGGCTCCAATCCCTGAGTTGAGCTTTTTACCCTTTAGCCAACATTAGGGCTCCAATCCCTGAGTTGCGCCTTTTAGACATAGGGCCTCCATTCCATAGTCGCCTTTTGCCAACATTAGGGCTCCAATCCCTGAGTTGAGCTTTTTGCCCTTTTTGCCTACATTAGGGCTCCAATCCCTGAGTTGAGCCTTTTTAGACATAGGGCCTCCATTCCCTAGTCGCCTTTAGTCAGCATTAGGGCTCCAATCCCTGAGTTGAGCTTTTTACCGTTTGCCAACATTAGGGCTCCAACCCTGAGTTGTAGCTTTTATTTTTGCCTAACATTAGGGGTCCAA
>NW_017691277.1:0-1694 GCF_001879085.1 Nicotiana attenuata
AAGAGAAGAGAAGAAGAGAAATTTACCTGCTTTAGGGCAGAAAAGCGTAGACCCCTCGCCTCGCCTTGATTTTGCGCTTTAAGGGAGAAGCGCTCGCTTTTAATAACACTGTCACACCTCCTTTTTCTACTACACCCCGGAAGGGGCATAATAAAGGGAGTTATTTCCAACTTGAAGTGACAATCGAAACGGAATTTATTATTAGAAGATTCAGAGTCGCCACTTGGGAGATTTATGGTGTCCCAAGTCACCGGTTCAAAATCCCGAATCGAGGAAAAGATTGACTCTGTTTAACAGTCCGCGCACCAAAAATCCGAGTGAGGAATTCTGTTAACCCGGGAGAAGGTGTTAGGCATTCCCGAGTTCCGTGGTTCTAGCATGGTCGCTCAACTGTTATATTCGGCTTAATTATCTGATTTTAAACAATTATGAACCTATGTGCAAATTTTAGTTTTAACCGCTTTTATTCATTTTTTAGAGAAAATTGCAACGTTATTAAAACACGTCCCGAACCACGTCACATAAATGCACCCGTAATTTTTGACATATTTTAACATCGTTGAGATTTGGATTTGGGTCACATAAAATGTGCACCCGAGTTTAGGAAAGTAGATTATTAAAATACGCGTCTAAAGCAACTACGCGTTGTTGACTTTGTCGAGGGCCATGGAAATTTGTCTAAATGGCACCCTCGGTTCTAATTTCGTAAGGATTGTACTCAATTAAAGCAAACTACGGATGTTCATATTTAAAACTAATTCGAAAGTTCAATATAAAATACTAAGACTTTTTTAAGTCGCTTAAATCAAGACAGCAGCTCAAAAATTTTGCCTAAATTTGCTAACGTGTAATTGGTTGGACCCAAAAGCCTTATAAATCACTGCCAAAAGATTATAATCAAAACAACCAAACTTATCTATTTAACTCTTACAAAATTAATAACAAAGGAAATAATCACTGTACCAAAAAACATCTACGAAGAATTGGGTAGAGAAATAGACGAGGTATTCTAGTAAAGGAGACTAACTAAAGCAACGATTCACATAGCAGATGAGCAACTTAAGAACATCAATGCTACAGGAAATATATTGGGAATAAACACAAATATTATACTAATGTTCCTAGTTAAAGAACAATAACAAATATGAACAAATATTTTCAACAATCTGCTTTATGCTCAACCGAGAAAAGGTACCAGTATCTATAAGCTTCACCACACAATAAAACAAGAAGGAGTAGAAACGGACCTGAAATTAAAGCTTTTTAATTAACGAAACTTCAGCGATTACAGTAATTTAAACCGACTCGAGTGAATCCGCGACACGGGATTTGAAGCAAACAGCAACAAGAAACATGAATCAACAAACTTGAACCAAATCGGTATCTCCGCAATATAATTCTCAGACGGATACTAGAAGCGGCCGACCAACTGAAACGGCGGCTCTGAACTCGACGACAACCAGTGAATGCCGACTAATCCGAGTCCACTCTCACTGCCTCCTCCGGTCTCTGTTTTGTGTGTGTGTGTGTTACGTTGGGCGTCGGCTTTTCTATGGGGTAGCTGCTCCGTTCTAGCTTTTTAGTGTAGCTCTTTTTTGGTTTTTTGCTAGGTCTCGGTCTTGTGTGCTTTGGAGAAGATGATGGAAATCAATTTGGTGGGGGGTCTCTGTATGTTCTCTGCGGCGCTGCTTCCT
>NW_017691277.1:5001-5609 GCF_001879085.1 Nicotiana attenuata
TTCCCTTGTTCTCCAGGTGGGCGCCTGATTGCTGAAACTTGAAATGTATTCCCTTGTTCTCCAGGTGGGCGCCTGATTGCTGAAACTTGAAATGTATTCCCTTGTTCTCCAGGTGGGCGCCTGATTGCTGAAACTTTCTGTTTTCCCTTGTTTTCTATATGGGTGCCTGCAATCAAAACAAAGAAAACAAACGAAATTTTCTGCCCCAGTTTGCACTAGGAAGATTTGTGAGTTGGTAGCAAAATTGTAAACCACTTATACTATTGATGCAATGATGAGTAAACTAAACATTAGACTAGGATGTGCGTCTCCTATGAGTAAAAACAAAAAACTTTGACTTGCAAATGCGTCTGCTAAAAATAAAATCTGAATGAACCAAACTGGGAAGTGCGTCTCCTAGGGGTGAAACTTGAATGAACCAAACTAGGAAGTACGTCTCCTATAGGTAAAACTTCAATAAACCAGACTAGGAAGTGCGTCTCTTAGGGGTGAAATCTCAATTTAGGAAGTGCGTCTCCTACAGTTGTATCATGAAAGACCCAGACTAAGAAGTGCGTCTCCTAGGGGTGAAACTTCAATGACTCAAACTAGGAAGTGCGTCTCCTATG